>NC_056742.1:153136298-153346298 GCF_019279795.1 Protopterus annectens
TCCAAGCCCTACCCCCAGCTGGAAGTGGTAACTACATCAAAGGTTACACTAAAACACAGTATAATCACTTGCATAAGTGTATAGATTCAGCTGTACCAGCAATAATCAAAGCCAGAGGCTGAAGAAAAAACAAGCCACCATGCTGGACATCCAGCATCAACAAGCTTTACAATAAACGTAAAAAGTTGCTCTCCAGGAAAACAAAGGTGAGGCCGCAAAAATGGAAAAGCACCCTCCTCAACCTCAACAGGCAAATAAGACAACTTGTCAAATCCTCTAAGGGCTCCTTTGAGAAAAACTTAGCTAGCACAGCCAGGGATAACCTTAAGGCCTTTTACAGCTATGTATGTAACCTAAAAGGTAGGACCCAAGCATGTGCAGAACTAGTGACTAATGGTTATCACACACTGACCCCACAGAGATAGCAAACGAAGTATTAGATAGGCTTGGCGAGAATTTCACTCCTTTAGCCTCTCCAAACTTATCACAAACCTTTCCCCAAACTTCCCCCACCCTATATATCTGAAGAGCAGGTCATCAACGCCTTATCCAAGGCAAAAAACACAGCCTCTGTAGGACCAGACAGCATCCTAGACTGTCTTCTAAACAGGCTAAAACATGAACTAGCATCACCATTAAGTACCTTTTTCAATCATAGCCTAAACACAGGCCTTGTTCCTGTGGAATGGAGAATAGCAGCAGTTATTCCCTTCCACAAAGGTGGTATAGTAACAGACCCGGGAAATTACAGACCAATAAGCCTGATCAGCTTCATCTGTAAGGCTATGGAATGTATAATTATGGACCTCATAATAAAGACATAGGTGACCTCCAAACCCTGGATCCAACCCAATTTGGCTTCATCAAGGGCAAATCCTGCTTATTACATCTGGTGGATTTCTTCAAAAATGTGACAGAACCATTGATAGGGGCAAATCCGTGCACACAGCATACCTCGGCTTGGCAAAGGCTTTAGACACAATCTCACACTTGGGCATTACCAATAAACTTAGCAAACTGAAAGTAAACCTCTTTGTTGTAAGATGGGTTGCCAACTGGCTCACAAACCAGACACATGCTATCAAAGTGGGAAACTCCACATCAACCAGCAGACCTGTCAATAGCAGAGTGCCACAGGGGTCAGTGCTGGCCCCCCTACTGTTTGATATGTACTTCTCAGAAGTTCATGTCAAAACTAGGGTTGTGGCTGACCAGGTGTGCAGATAACTGCAAACTGAGTGCAATTATTGAATCCCCAAATGATGTCAGTATACTGCAGGAAGATCTTACACTGACCAATGACTAGTGTCTTGGTCACAATCTCAAACTAAATGCAAAGAAATGCATCAAGAGAAACCTGGATGGGTGGATGGGGCACAATAAATTCTTAACAGAAATAGTGCCCACAACCTTCCTGGACATGGGCAGTCATTACTAAATGTAATCTTGGGTATTGACTAGCATTTCTATGGTATTACATTGAGATGAAATGGCTGGACTTGTAATGACCTCCTGGTGGATAGCCTAGTAATCTCCTATGATCCTTGGCCAAATGGTTAATGGATTGTATTTCCTTTTTTTTTTTTTTTTTTTTTTTTACAATAAATTGGGTTTCTCTTTGTCAAAACCTCATTCCACAAGGTCTGTGGCAACTTCAGTATTTCTATCCAGATCTTTCTTGGATGATATTTGTGCAGCTGCAGCTTGGGCTATCCCTCTTACCTTTATTGCTCATTACAAATTAGATCTGGTCTCTAGGAGAAGAGCAGCCTTCAGCTTAGTGGTGCTCAGGAACATCCTCTTGAGTTGTCCCGGGATTGAGGTAACTGGGAATTCTGTCTCAATCATTGAGGAATGAATGAAAATGACAACATCAGATAAAAGACGTTATGTGCTTACCATAATGTTCCGTCTGTGTTTCCCATTTTCATTCTTCCTCAACTTCCCTCCTGCCAACCTCCTACAAATGTAACTTCTGGAAGGATCAGAAGATGCTAAAGAAACCAATGATGTCCTTCAAGGATGCATCTGCAGTCCTAACATTTGGGTTGTCCTGCCTCAGGCAGCCCTTCGGTCGGCCGGATTCCAAAGTCTGGGTCTGGCCTCGGCTGATGTCGCACTTCACCCGACGTCATAGCTGCTGTGAATTGGGTATAAAGGCATCAGCCGACGCCATTTTCCTCAGTCTTTCTTGCCACGCGGTGCCCGAAGCAGAAGCTGTTCGCAAGTGCCGGTCGGTCAGATCCAGAGATTTCTACTACCGAAGACTTCTAAAAAGCTAAGTACCCCGTTGGGGACTCTTTCTTGCCTCAGCCGATGTCAGAAAAAGTAAATAATTGTTTAACTTGTGGGAAACAAATACCTCATAAGGATTTCCACTCTTACTGCCTTCCTTGCTTAGGCCCAGACCACGACGTCTAAGCCTGTCTAGCCTGTGCTTCCTTCAACCGACGGACACTTAGACGTCGGTCGGAGTTTGCAGAGGAGTTTTTTGGTCCCGCTTTTGCTTACAAAATGCCATCGGAGACTCCGACTTCACAATTAGCTAAAAAGCGTAAGGAAAAGGACCGACACTCGCGGCCCGCGGTTTCGGCCGAAACCACGGTTAAGCCAACCGCGAGTGTCTCGGTTTCGGCTGAAACCGAGTCCTCGGTTCTTCCTTCGGCCGAAAGCATGCCTCCGATAGCCGAGGCCTCACACAGCATGGCAGAATCTGCTACTGAAATAACCCCTGCTGTAGCAGCCACCCAGGATTTATCAGATACTATTCCTTTAGACATATCTACCCCTGCACGTGGAGCTGCTAGGCCCCCTGCATCTATGTCTATCAAGGCTTTTTCTAGGGCTAAGCAGCTAAATCTTCTAAGGCCTTGCCTGCAAAAACCCCCTCGCACAGGCCTACCTCTAGTTCCCAAATGCTCAGCCTGGCTGAGGATCTCATTTCTTTGATCAGGGGATCCCAACCTCACCCAGACAGGGTCTCTCAACCCCCTCCAGAGAAGAGGCCTAGAGCAGAGCCCCCGGATCCTATTTCTACAGACTATTCCTCGGATGATTCAGAAAACTCAGATCCTCCAGAAGGCCCATATTCTCCTTATGAGGATTCTGATGCAGAAGACTCCATTCCTTCTGCCTCTCCTCCTGAGGAATTTTCTTTTGGGGAAACCTTACATGCTATGAGAGAGCATTTTCAATGGCAGGGCCAGGATTTTTCAGATTCAAGGAAAAGGCTAAGGACCTTTTACATTTACCACAGCATAGGCCTTTAGCCATTCCTCCAGTACTTACAGTTGTTGATGATGCATATAATGATGCTTGTACTGCCCCTGACTCTCTTCCCCGGCCCCTGCCAAGCCCGACAGATATTACAGGGTCCCGGACACACACTTTCACTTGTATAAGGCTCCTATTGCAGATCCTGAAACCATTTCACAGGGCCCCAAAGCTGTAGCAGCTGCCTCTGCCAAAAACCCTCCCTCTGAAAGAGAATCTAGAGCATTAGAGAGATGGGGTAAAAGTTTATACTTCTGCTACTCTTTCGCTAGGGCCTTAAACTGTCAATTCCACATGATTCAGTATCAGGAATTTTTTAGACCAGCTAAATAAAAAAACTGTCCTCTCCTGAACCTATAGACTGTAAGTCCCTTCAGGATTTGGTACATAACACTCAGCAGGTCAGTAATCATTCCTTAAAATGTGGCTATGATGCACTGGAGGCTTCCTTTAGATCAGCTATGACTGGAACAGTGATTAGAAGGCATGCATGGTTAAAAGAACAATCCTTACCAGACCATGTAAAGTCAAAGCTTCTAGATGCTCCCATGGAGAAACAAAGTTTGTTTGGCTCCCCTGCACAGCAAGTGCTAAAGAAGGTGGAAGAAAAAGCAAAATCGGTCCAAACAGTCAAGGATTTCTTACAGGTCCAGCCTCCGAGGTTTAGTAGAAATTGGCCTTCGAAGAATTGGTCCTTTCCAGACACCTCCAGAGCACAGAGAGGCAGAAATAGGCGCCCAAGAGGCAGAGGTCAATCCAGAGGTGCCTACAGGGGACGCCAGTGGCAGCCTAACAACCAGAGAAGTACTGCCACAGATCCAGCTACGACCACTTCCACAGGACAGGCACAATGACTTGGCTCTGATACCGCCTACCAGGGAACAACTGGAAGCACCCTTAGGCGGAAAGCTAGCCTTATTTTCCGTAAACTGGCATTACATTACAGGAGACAAATGGATTTTACAGACAATGGACAAAGGCTACAGGTTTCACTTCCACACTCTACCAAAAAAGAGAGGAAAGCCAAACCTACCACCAAACCAAAAAACAAACGCTCTAGAACAAATCAACCATCTACTAAGGATGAGAGCTATAGAAAAGGTACCTCCTATGTAACAAGGGCAAGGATTTTACTCCAGACTTTTCCTGGTACCAAGAAAAGAAAACCAATGGAGGCCTATTCTCGACCTGTCCGCTCTGAACACATATCTCATTGTTCCAAAATTCAAAATGCTGGCCCTACAGCAACTTCTTCCCATGCTGGGCAAGGAGTCTTGGCTGGTGACTCTAGATCTCAAGGAGGCATACCTGCACGTCCCTATACGACCAGATTGCAGAAGATACCTCAGATTTCTTGCAGGATCAGAGCATTATCAATTCTCAGCATTGCCCTTTGGCTTATCTACTGCGCCCAGAGTATTCATGAAATGCCTGGCATCAGTAATTGCTCATTGCAGCTTCAGGGAATTCAGATTTATCCATACCTGGACGACTGCCTAATACAAGCGGACAACAAGACCAAATTAACAAAAGATTTGGAAAAGGTTATACAACTACTGCAAGCCCTGGGATACACAGTCAACATGAAAAAGTCAAGGCTGGTACCATCCCAAAGGATAACATTCTTGGGTGCAGAACTGGACACATCAAATCAGATGGCATTTCTCACAGCAGAAAAGCAAAAGCAACTACCACTCTATTTCAGGGCATTAACAACAGAGAACCAGCTTACAGCAAGGAAAGTCCTTCAAGCCCTGGGTTACATGGCATCCTGCATAATATTGATTCCACATGCCAGGCTGCGTATGAGAAAGTTGCAATGGTACCTAAGGAATGTATGGTCTCAACACAAGCACAGTCTAGAAGCTCAGATTCCAATAATACCATGCCTGAAACAAGAATTCCTGTGGTGGGCTCAGGCCTGTCAGTTGAACAGAGGACTGCCTTTCCACAAACCTCACCCAAACCAGACTATCACCACGGACGCCTCAGACCTAGGCTGCGGGGCACACATGGTGGGCAAGTGTATACAAGGCCTATGGACACAAGACCAGCTGAACCTACACATAAATCAAAAAGAGATGCTGGCAGTGAAACAGGCACTTCAGACATTCAGACCTTTTCTTCAACAGGGTCATTTGCTGATAAGGACGGACAACACCACAGTCATGTGGTATAACAACAAACAGGGAGGCACGCACTCATACCCTCTATGCTGGATGGCAATGGACCTGTGGAATGTGGCCCTGAACCTCAACATTCAACTCCAGGCCAAATTTGTGCCAGGAAAAGAAAATATACTAGCAGACACCTTAAGCAGAACTACCACGGATGCCCACGAATGGATGCTGCATCCGGACATCTTCAAAACCATTACAAAGAAATGGGGACTATCAGAAATAGACCTGTTCGCATCCCCACACAACCACCAATTGAGGAAATTCTGCACAAGGACATACCACCCACTTGCTTAGAAGGTGGACTCCCTATCCTTCAGTTGGGAAAACCTGACAGCATATGCATTCCCACCTCTTCCTTTGATGCACAAAGTGCTACTGAAGATCAAAGAAGATCACCCAAGGATCATCCTGATAGCTCCAGACTGGCCGAGGCAGCATTGGTACCCGCTACTGAGGAGCATGTCTCGGACACATGCATGGCCTCTACCTCTAGTTCCTTTACTGCTAACACAGAACAACTACAAGATCCTACATCCAAACTTGAAAACACTACAGCTAGCTGCTTGGAATATTACATAAAGCAAAATAACCCAGATTTATCTCAGAGGGTTAAAGACATTATCCTGGAGGCTTGCAGACCCTCCACAAGGAAGACTTATTCAGCCAAATGGAAAAGATACCTCATTTGGAGTGCAGCAAAAGGAGAAAATGTATCATTAGCAAGCATAGCTAACATCCTGGAATACTTAGCAGAACTTTTCCACAATGGCCTGTCTTACTCCTCCATTAAGATTCATGCATCAGCAATTTCAGCAGAATACAACATAGATCCTCCAGTATTCTCTCATCCTCTACTCAGTCAGTTTCTGAGAGGAATTAAAAATGTAAAGCCTCCAAGGAAGCCACCTTTGCCTACATGGGACCTTAACTTTGTGTTGGAAAAGTTAACACTTCCCCCTTTCGAACCAGCAGCAACAGCAGAATTACAATTCTTATCTTGGAAAACTGCTTTCCTGCTTGCAATCACTTCAGCAAGAAGAGTTTCTGAATTACAGGCATTATTGGCAGTACAGCCCTTCCTTATCTTCCATCAGGATAGAGTGTCCTTGAGAACTAACCCTACTTTTATGCCAAAAGTGGTCTCCAGTGTATCATTGAACCAAGCAATCCATCTACCAACATTCTTCCCCAACCCACAGAACAGGGGGGAAAGACTACTACATACCTTGGATGTGCACAGGCAATTGCGCTACTATCTGGACAGAACCAAGACCAACAGAAAAACTGACCAGCTTCTGGTAGCATATGCAACAGGAATGGAAGGAAGAGCAATTTCAAAACAGACAATCTCAAAATGGATAGGAAATTGCATTAGATTTTGTTACTCTTTTCATGGAAAGACATCTCCAGAAAACATCAGACCTCACTCCACAAGGGCTACAGCCACTACTACAGCTTTCCTACGAGGAGTGGCTACCAAAGACATTTTAGAAGCTGCTACTTGGAGCTCCGTGCATACATTTGCCAAGCATTATAATCTACCTTTATACTCCAGATCCCGAGCAGGTTTTGCAACTGCTATTTTGCAAGGGATCTTAGCTACACCATAATCATCTTAGTGCCTCCTCCCCCAGTTTGGCTATGGTATTCTACCCATATGTTAGGACTGCAGATGCATCCTTGAAGGACATAGTACAGTTTTGTACCTACCATAAATGTAGATGTCCAAGAGGTATGCATCTGCAGTCAGGATTACCCACCCTCCTTCCCCTCTGTGGTACTCCTAGGTATTTGCCCATCTTGTAGCTAGCTGGGGGAATCTATTATGGTGTATTTGTTTGTATATATGTATATACATGTTTATATTGTTTGCTTTCTACTGTTTGGAATCATTTGCATTTATCCAAATTTAGCCTTCCTAGAGGGCACCTGGCATCTGGGGCAAGAAACACTGAGGAAAATGGCGTCGGCTGATGCCTTTATACCCAATTCACAGCAGCTATGACATCGGGTGAAGTGCGACATCAGCCGAGGCCAGACCCAGACTTTGGAATCAGGCCGACCGAAGGGCTGCCTGAGGCAGGACAGCCCATATGTTAGGACTGCAGATGCATACCTCTCGGACATCTACATTTATGGTAGGTACAAAACTGTACTTTTTCTTGTTTGAGTCTACAGGTACTGGTATAGATAAATTTCCTTTATTTGCTAAAGTCAGCAAACAAGATCTGAGATATGGTAGGTAACTAATGCATTATGTGTTGGAGAGGAGCTCATGAGCTTTCAGTGTTCCACGAGCTGTAAAAAGTGACCAAGTTGGATCCAATGATCAGATCCAAACCCAATCATTGAGGAAGAATGAAAATGGACAACACAGATGGAACATTATGTTAAATACATAACTTCTTTTTTTTTGTCTTCTTCCAAGTTATGAAAGGCTTTCTTGAAAGGCAGATGTTCATCGTGTTTCACTGTTGCAGTCATTACACTTGGGTTATCCTGCTGGCAGGCTACCCGTAGTCGGCCAGAATTCCAAAGTCTAGGTCAGGCGTCGGTTGCTGTCGCCTCTTCCCTGACGTCAGTGCGCCAGGGGTATAACAGATGCAGCCAACGCCATTTTCTTCAGTCTTTCTTGCCGCGCAGTGACTGAAGCAAAAGCAGTTTGCAAGTGCCAGTCGGCCGACTCCTGAGATTTTCGAAATTGAATTTCAGAACCGAAGCCTTCAGTAAAGCTAAGTACCCCATTGGGGAAACTTTTTCTTGCTCCAGACCGGTCAGTAAAAGTTAATTGTATTTCTTGTGGCAAGCAAATACCTCATAAGGATTTTCAGTCTTACTGTATTCCTTGCCTAGGCCCTAACCACGATGTTGCTAGTTGTTGGTTTTGTGCTAGGTTCAACCAACGCACTATTAAGCGTCGGTTTGATTTTGCTTTACATTACTTTGGCCAAAGATTTAACTACATAATGCCGTTGGAACAACCGACGACTAGAATTCATAAAAAACGCAAAAACAAAGAAAAGGACAGGCATCCAAGGTCGAAAACCGATGACGAAGCCTGTTCTAGGCCAGTCGCCAGTTCGCTGGTTCTCAGTGAGGCACTTTCGCAGCCCCTGATACCCGCTACCTCAGAGCCACAGGCCGCATCCGACTCCCATGTGGAGACACCTAGGCCTCTGGAAACTCAAGGTATTGGGCCTGCGGAAACTATTCCCTCAAATGGGTCCGGAGCTGCTGAGCAGGCATCGGCTTCTGAGGGTGTTTTCAGACCTTCACAGCTTACTACTGAGTCCACTACAGCAGCCAAGGCAAAGTCAAAAACACCATTAAAGACAAGGAAACAAATACAGCATTCTCCTGGACAGTCATCCATGCCAAAGAAACAGATGCTTAAAATGGCCGAGGACCTAATTACTTTGACCAAGGGTTCCCATCCCCCTCCTGATAAAAGGCCTAGGCAAGACACTGACTATGACTCCTCTGATCAGGTTTCTATTTCCTCTAATTCCTCTTCAGATCAGGGATATTCTCTCACTCCCTATGAGGACTCTGATGCAGAAGAATCTATACCTTCAGCCTCTCCGCCTGAGGATTACTCTTTTGGAGAAACCTTGCACACCATGAGGGAGCATTTCCATTGGGAGAGCCAGGATTATTCAGAATCCAAGAAAAGGCTCAGAGACTTTCTTTTATTGCTTCAGCACAGGCCCTTGGCTATCCCCCCTGTGCTTGATATTGTTGATGATGTTTTCTCTGAATCCAGTTGTCTCCTGATTCTTTACCCCCAGCACCAGTCAAGCCAGACAGGTACTACAAGGTCCTAGACTCTCATAAATTTCATTATAAAAACCCTGCTGCTGACCCAGAAACAATTTATCAGGGTCCCAAAGGGGTTAAGGCTTCCACTGCAAAAAACCCTGTCCTCTCTGATAGGGATTCCAGAGCTCTGGATAGATGGGGAAAAACGTTTACACTTCTGCTACTTTAGCTGTAAGGGCTTTGAACTGCCAGTTTCACATGCTTAAATATCAACAATACCTAATGTCTTTGTTAAAACAGAAAATGCTTACAAACTCAGAATGTCCTGACAATAAGGAAATGCAGGATTTATTGCATGCAGCTGAACAAGTGGGAAAGCATACTCTGCAATGTGATTTTGATTCATTAGAGGCTTCTTGCAGAGCCACAGTTACAGGCTCTGTCATTCGAACACATGCTTGGTTAAAGGAACAAACTTTACCTGATCATGTTAAATGGGTACTGAATATTGTTTCTCAGGGTTCCAGGTTCCACTTTCACACCCTTCCAAAATCAAAAGATATGCCAGACCTGCCACAAAACCAATGGGCAGAGGCACAAAAACAAATTTCGGCTCTCATGGACATGAGAGCTATTCAAAGAGTACCACAGCAAGAACAGGGACAAGGATTTTACTCAAGACTTTTCCTGGTACCCAGAAAGGACAAAGCCTGGAGACCAATACTGGACCTGTCAATCCTGAATACTTTCTTGGATGTTCCGAAATTCAAAATGTTAACACTGCAGCAACTTCTATCCATGCTGGGCAAGAAGGCTTGGCTAGTTACTTTGGACCTCAGGAGGCATACTGCATGTCCCAATCAGACAATCTTGCAGAAGATACTTCAGATTCATAGCTGGCTTAATGCATTACCAATTCTCTGCACTGCCCTTTGGCTTATCTACTGCGCCCAGGGTCTTCACAAAATGCCTGGCACCAGTAATTGCATTTTGCAGACAAAAAGGAATTCAAATATATCCCTACTTGGATGACTGCCTTATTCAAGCAGAGAGCAAGGACATTCTACTAAAGCATCTGGCGTTTGTAAAAAAAATTACTAATTTGCTTAGGGTACACAGTAAACGAAAAGAAGTCAAAACTAGTGCCCTCTCAAGAGATAATATTCCTGGGTGCAAGCTTAAATACAACTGCCCAGATGGCTTATCTCACGCCAGACAAGCAAAGGCAACTGACTCATTACTTTCAAATGATGGCAACAAAGACCCAGCTCCCTGCAAGAAAATTTCTGCAGGCTCTGGGCTTCATGGCATCCTGCATTCTACTAATTCCATATGCAAGACTGCATATGAGGAAACTACAATGGTATCTAAAAAGTGTTTGGACTCAACATTGCCACAGCCTGGAAACAATAATAACTCTTATTCCCTGCCTGCAACAGGAGTTTCGATGGTGGGCAATGGCCTGTCACCACAACAAGGGACAGCCTTTCACCTTACTCACTGCCAGGCAGACAATAACAACAGATACATCGGATTATGCCTGGGGGGCACACATGGCAGGAAAATGTATTCAGGGCACGTGGCCCAAAGAATAAATGCGTCTTCACGTCATTCAAAAAGAGATGCTAGCTGTACAGCATGCCCTGACAGCCTTCAAGGATCTACTACATCCAGGGCAACTATTACTAAAGAAGGACAATACCACAGTTATTTGGTGCATAAACAAGCAAGGGGGCACACATTCATACCCCTCTGCAGGCAAGCCATGACTTTGTGGAACACAGCACTGACATATCAAGTACATCTGCAGGCACAATTCCTGCCAGGAAAGAAAAATACTCTGGCAGATGAACTAAGCAGAAATCTCATGGATCCTCACGAATGGAAACTAAATCCACAGGTCTTCAGCATGAAGAGATTCCCTCTATCTATTGTGAGGACAAGCATGGAAAGTGGATGCTCTATCATTCAGCTGGAAAACACTGACAGTTTATGCCTTTCCTCTACTGCCTCTTCTTCCCAAGGTGCTCCTAAAAGTCAGACAGGAGAAGCCAAAAATGATTCTGATTGCCCCAGACTGGCCACGCCAGCACTGGTACCCAATCCTAAAGAGCTTGTCTCAAGGCCCAGCCTGGGCTTTACCTCAAATTCCTCATCTTCTGACTCAACAAAACAATCAGATTCTGCACAGTCAACTCAGAACCTTAAATCTGGCTGCATGGCAGATAATATAGCCACTCAGACCACATCTCTCTAAAACTGTTATGGATGTCATTTTAGAAGCCAGGAGGCCCAGCACTAGGAAATCTTATGCAGAAAAATGGAAGAGATTCTGTGCTTGGAACCAGGCACAAGGACTCGAACCACTTGTTCTAAATATACCTCAGATTTTACAATACCTAACTGAGATGCTGGACAAAGGCCTATCCTTCTCATCAATTAAGATCCATGCCTTTGCCATTTCAGCTCATTACAATGCGGAACCTCCTATTTTCTCTCGTCCACTACTAAGACAGTACCTCAGAGGGGCAAAAAAAAACATAAGACCCCCAAGGAGAGCACCGATACCTACATGGGACCTCAATTTTGTTTTAGAAAAGCTCACACCGCCTCCTTTTGAGCCAGCCAATACAGCTGATATAAAATTCTTATAATGGAAAACTGCTCTGCTCCTAGCAATAACTTCAGCAAGAAGAGTCTCAGAGTTACAGGCATTAATGGCAGTGGAACCTTTCATCATTTTTCATCAGGACAGGGTTTCTCTTAACGACAAACCCAACATTTATGCCAAAGGTAGTATCCAGAGTGGCTCTTAACCAAACCATTCATTTGCCAACATTTTATCCAAATCCCCAGAATAAAGGGGAGAGACATCTGCACGCTTTGGACATGCACAGACAGCTACGCTTCTATTTGGACAAAACAAAAGCTTTCAGAAAAACTGAGCAACTGTTTGTAGCTTATGCTGCAGGATCACAAGGAAAGCCTATCTCAAAGCAGACTATTTCAAAATGGATAGGATACTGCATTCGTTTCTGCTATTTACAACATGGCAAATCAGTGCCTAAGGGCTTTAGGCCACATTCAACCATTGCAGCAGCCACTTCTGCTGCCTTCCTCAGAGGAGTACCAACCAAAGACATTCTATAGGCTACAATCTGGAGTTCAGTGCGCACTTTCACCAAGCACTACCACTTACCTCTCTACTCTAAATCCAGAGCAGGCTTTGCCATTGCAGTTCTGCAGGGCCTTGTAGCCTCTCCTAATCCTATTTAGGCCCAGCCACCCAACCTCAGCTTTGGGATTCAACCCAAGTGTAATGACTGCAACAGTGAAACACAATGAACATAGTACAGTTGTGTACCTACCATAAATGTAGATGTTCAAGTGTATTCACTGTTGCTGTCCAGGTTACCCACCCACCATCCCCCTTTTTCTTTGCTGGGACTTTTCTGTACTTCTCTATTCTATACAACTTATGTGGTGTAGTTGCTTGTTAGATGAAGGAAATGTTTATTTTAGTACATGCATGCTTCCTGGCATAATTTTTTAGCCTACCTATTTGGGGGCACCTGACATCTGGGGCAAGAAAAACTGAAGAAAATGGCGTCGGCTGCATCTTTTATACCCCTGGCGCACTGACGTCAGGGAAGAGGCGACAGCAACCGACGCCAGACCTAGACTTTGGAATTCTGGCTGACTGCGGGTAGCCTGCCAGCAGGATAACCCAAGTGTAATGACTGCAACAGTGAATACACTCGAACATCTACATTTATGGCAGGTACACAACTGTACTTTTCCTCCTTAGACCCCCAGTAAAAGATCCTTCACCTCCGTGGGACTTGACATTAGTACTACAAGGTCTGATGCAAAAACCCTTTAAACCATCAGCAAAAAGTTATTTGCCTATCTCAGAAAACAGCCTTTTTAGTAGCTATCATGTCTGCCAAAAGGATTTCTGAACTCCAGGCTTTTTCATTAAAGAGTCATTACATTATTTATCATAAAGACAGGCTTACTTTACAAGCTAACCCTTCCTTTTTACCTAAAGTGTCTTCTGAATCTAACATTAACCAATCCATTCATCTACTGGTTTTCTTTCCAAATTTTTCAAACAAAAGAGAATACATGCTACATCTTTTGGATGTGACAGGCAATTACACTTTTATTTACACAGAACTGGAGAAATCAGAAAATCAGACCAGCTGTTTGTCTCTTTCTCTGGTTAACAAATTGCATTTCTTGGATCTATTCCCAAGAAGTCATTTCTCTACCAAGACCACCTAAATCCCACTCAGCTAAATCCATGGCCACTTCCTCTGCTTTTTGGTCAAGAACATCTATTGATGATATTTGCACAGCAGCCTAGTGATTCATTGCTCATACCTTTGTTACTTATTACAAATTTGACCTAACCTTCAGAAAAAGAGCTGCCTTTGGTTCAGTGGTAATCTGGAATAGCTTTCAATGAGGGCCACCCATGCTACACAAAGCTGAGGACTCTGTCCCATTTGTTCAGGAACAATGAAAAGGACAATATCAGATTTAAAAGTTATGTATCACCATAACTAGGCATCTGTTTTGTCCATGTTCATTCTTCCTGAACTTCCTTTCATTCCATCACCCTTCTTGTAATCATCTGGAGTGATCTGTTGGTTTTATAATTGGAACCTATAGTTTCAGGTTTGAGCCCTATTCTATTATCTAGGTAGTGCGGATGGAATAGGCCATTATTAGTAGAGAGAGGAGCTCAAGAGTTGGATCCAAAGTCTGGAGTATATAGAGGAGTCAGATCAGAAGATTGGCTCCATTATCCATTCATTGAGGAAGAATGGAAATGGACAACACAGATGCCTAGTTATGGTGAGTACATAACTTTTAGTTTTGTGTGTCTGGATCACATTATCAGTTCTCTGCCTTATGCTTTGGACTACAAAGTGTCTAGCTCCAGTTATAGCTCATTGCAGGCTACATTTTGTCATATCTAGATGACTTGCTTATCTTTGCCAAATCTTTTTCAATGTGTCAGGAATCTCTGTCTTGAGTGGGTGCCTCGTACACAAACTGGGATTCCAAGAAAACCTTCAAAAGTCTTTCTTGACTCCCTAAACACAGGATTTGGTTTCTAAGATGTCAACTAGACACCTCAGTTCAAAGAGTGCTTCTTCTGTAGGAAAAAATAGATCTTTATTTAGATCTACTTCTAAGGTTTTTCACTCAGATTTTAGTTGATGTGAGGGAATACCTTTGAATTTTGGGTCTCATGGCATATATGATTCTCATGATACCCTGGCAAGACTCCACATGAGACCGATACAGTGGTGTGGGAAATCTCTTTGGTCCCAGCATCAACACCCCTTATATTTTCAAATCCCAATGCTAGGGTCTCAGAAGAGAAATTATTTGGTGGAGACAACAGATATCCTTAAAACCAGGTATCCTCTTCTACCTCCCTGCTCCAAAGCAGTCAGTGGCCACAGATGCTTCAGACTTTGCTTAGAGAGGAGTTTCAGGATAGATAAAACTGCATGGGCTGTGGGACACCAAGGACAGACAAAAGCACATAAATATCAAGGAGATGCTTGCCCTGATCAAGGCAGTCAACACTGAACCATCTTTGGACCCCAGGACCTGCTCAAGTGGTTTCAGGTAATACTACTGTTATGTGGCACATCAACAAGCAAGGGAGAAATATGTCATGCCCATTTTGCAGACTAGCCATGTTAGCTTGGGATACAACTTCACAGCACAATCTCATTCTACAGGCATCCTACATACTGTCAGAGGAAATTTGTGTGACAGACAAGCTGAGTTGTATGAGGGCAGACCCTCACAAATGAAAACTAGATCAGGAGGTCTTCCAAGATTTGATCCACCTGTCAAGAATTCCGCAATAGACCTCTTGGCCTCCTCTCTAAACAGTCATTTGGCTAAATTCAGTTCCAGAGTTCCATGCAAGAAGGCCTGGAAGACAGATGCCTTTTCTTTTGTTTGGACAGTAATGCTCCTGTATGCCTTTCCATCCGTTCTGCTAATATCGATGATACTTCTGAAGATTCAGAGGGACTCCCCCAAGATCATTGTGGTGACAATCTTCTGGCCCAGGCTACAATTGTTCTTCCTTCTTTTGGAAATGGCCAAGGGCAATTACCATATGCGTCCTCACAGAATGTATCTACTCACATGAGACAGGAGTGTTTGATACACCCGACATCAATCATCTTCAATTGACTGCCTGGATGATAGGGTCTTAATTCTTTCTAGGCACATGTTTTCTGAGGATGTGCAGCAGGTACTTATGGAGGCAAGAAAGTTTGTTACTTCAGAAGCAAATATTTGCAAATGGAAGAGGTTTTCTAGTTGGTGACGACAACATACTCAGCACCCATTCAGGGCTAGGTGTTCTCTGGTTTTACAATATTTTTGTGAGTTATCCTAATGCCTTTCTTATTCCTCTGTCAGCCATTTCAGAATATCTGTCCAATGGGTCATTCTCTTTCAAAGCAGTGTCATGCCAAAATGTTCTTTAAAGGGGTTTTGCATGAGAGCCCGTCTAGAAAACTAGTGGCCCCTCCTGGGATCTTCATTTTGTGTTAGAGAAGCTAACACTTGCTCCATTTGAACCAGCTAATCTGGTTGACTTCAGGTTCTTGACATGGAAATAATTTTACTGATTGTTGTGACCTCTGCAAGAAGGGTATCTGAGTTGTAAGCTGTTATGGTGAGTCGATTCTGTCTTATTTTCCACAGGGACATGGTTTATTTGAGATCCAATACTTCTTTGATGCCATAGTAGTGTCCAGGTTTATTTTAAGCCAAACTGTCCATCTCCCCATTTTCTTTCTAAAACCATACAAATGAGCGAGAAAGGATACTCCATACCTTGGAAGTTCACAGACAACTCAGGTACTATCTTGACAGAATTAAATCTTTCAGATATTCGCATCAGTTGTTCATTTCTTATGAAGGTAAGAAGAAGGGACAGCCTCTGTCAAAACAGACTATTTCCAAATGGTTGTCTAAGGCTATAGCTTTTGATCTCATGTTATCAGTCTTCATTTATTCTTGACTGAATCTTTCTCCTTACACTTCCCAAATGTGCTCAGCTAAGGTAATATGTCTGTATAGCTAAGGCTACTGCAGCATTATCAGTATGATGAACATAATACTGCTGCATAAATAAATTTATCATAACAATAGATTAATGTTTTATCAATAAAGAGTGGAATCCGATCTAACAGGAGTGTTCTCCTTTGTTGTTTTTAACAATAGATGTTGGAATTATCACAGCTGCAGTAGCCACTCCCTCCATCTCCCTTGTTGTCCAGTGTGCTGTTTATGCCAGGATGTGGGCATTTATTTTTTGTTGTGCCTAGCATTATCTTTTCAAGGTTCAACCTCCCTGTCTTTGTTGGCATGAAAGCTCGTATGGGCTTGGTGCCATAACCTGTCTTTTTAATCATCTGAGTTTGAGCTTACTGATGGTTTGGGTGTGTGGAGGGTGCCCTGAACCTTTAGAAGCTGGCCAGTTGCTATATCCTATGCAAGCTATAACCATATAGCTAAGGCTACTGCAGCAGTGTTCATTCAAACATCTACTGTTATGATAAGTTTGCTTACACAACTGTACATTCTTTTTTTAAAACAGTAATAAAATGCAACACTGAAGTTATAGAAAGAAATACAGTTACATATCTGATTTTGTTGGTTCCACTTCTGTCTGATACCAGCTTGTTCTAAAGAAAATTTAAAACAAAATTCCTTTTCCATCATCAAAAATGTCTGGTAAGCCCCAGGTAAATTATATTTTTTTCTGATTGATGAAAAACCAAGAATAAAGTTATATCCTGGAAAAAAAAAAAAGACACTTCCAGCAGTAATGTGATTACTGTGGAAACATGGGTGAAGTTCTTGGCTAGGCTTATAAGGGCCTCTGGGCCAATAGCCAAGTATCATCCTATGAACCTGTGAACCAAAGGTGTACTTGGGGCAAGGATTCTAGTACAAGTAATAAATGGTCTCCTGATTCTGAACAGGCTGGTGTGAGCTTTTTACCCAAAAGGTCTTGGATTTGTTTTACTCCAGTGAATGTGTATATACTACCTGTCATCTCACTTTATCCTGTTAATTTTTTAGTCGCCTAGTCTGGGTTTAGTCAAAAAGGATTATTAATATTCTTTTGATGTCAAGGTCTCATCTCAACTGTCTGATTTCCGTGTTTGTTTTACCAATATAGAGAGCATTTTTTGTTTTTATTACTTATTTACTGATCTCTTCCTACAGTTAAACTTTTTCAAAGGGAGGGTGATTTTATCTGATTTTTTTTCATACTATTAGAATGTATTGAAGTAGGAGACTAATGTAATTTCTTAGCAAATTTCCTGTTTCATCATGTATTATACCTGACAACTTTAATCATCTTTGGTTGAGCTGCCTTCTGTGGTTATTAATATTGTTTTTCTGGGAATGATACCTCCACGTTTCTCTTCCGGATGATGGATACCCTTGGGCATCTTGATAATGATGATAAGATGAAGTCACTTCCCTTTAAAATAAATGTTTCTCTTGGTGATTTCATATAGCTTATAAAAGATTATGAATGGGGCATTTCTTTTATTTGTTCACGCAGAAAAAGCATCGCCCCATTGTCTAAAATATCTTAAGATTTCAAGTTATTCCCCTTGTGACAGACTTTTATAAGGAATGTTAATGCCATTTTTGCATAATCTTCTGATAATAATGACAATTTATAATGGTACAGTGGTTGGCATTGTTGCTTCATAATCATAGCTCTCAACCAGTCTCGGACAAATCTGAGCAGAATCAGGGACAAGTCCAGAAATAATCAGGGTCACTTTTAAAATATTAACACTGTTAACTTTAGAAATTTAAAGAATAAGAAAATGTGAATTAATATACACTTTCTGAACTAAAATAAATCTATAAATCTAATTGCTACCATTATTTATTAAGTGCAATTCACCACCACCTTTTCTCCAACAGTCACCAATTTTAAGAGAGACTAAGAGGGAGAAACTTAAAATGTCAGTCAAAATTGGGGGCAGTTGAGAGAGATGCTCATAATGCTTTGTTCTCCACTTCAGCTCTTTGCTGGACTATCTTTTGTGCAGAGCATACCTCTCAACTGTACAGATTTTTGCCTCATATTTTTGGCCCATTTATCATAAATGTGTGGTTTTCTGGAAAATTAGTGGCAAATCATTAAACATTAAAGTCAGAAAATAATGACAGACATTTGAGTTTCAGACTACATATCATTCAAAAAATTCATGTTAATACAAAGCCCATTATTCTAATAACTTTCTAAGTTTCTAAGAGCAATATTTAAAAATTGGCATAGGTTCATAGGTGTGTACTAGGCTAATGGCCCTGGAGCCTTTACAAGCCTAGCCCATATGATTATTCATTTATTTATTTCATAGGTTCACGGGTTCATAGGTGTGTACTCGGCTAATGGCCCTGGAGCCTTTACAAGCCTAGCCCATAGGATTATTTATTTATTTCATAGGTTCATAGGTGTGTACTAGGCTACTGGCCCTGGGGCCTTTACAAGCCTAGCCCATAGGATTATTTATTTATTTATTTCATAGGTTCATAGGTGTGTACTAGGCTAATGACTGGAGCCTTTACAAGCCTAGCCCATAGGATTATTTATTTACTTATCCCTATTTTTGGGCCTTTGTCCCACTTTTATTTATGGATTTGTCCGTATTTCTTGCTGTAAGAGGTTGAGAGGTATGATACAGAGTCTGTATACCCATATGTATTTTGAGTGCTTTGGTTTCTTCCTCTATGTCAAAAATTGTGAACTGAAGATTTTTTAAATTACCCATACGAGGTGCATGTGTGAATGCATCCTGCAGCAGGCTGACTCCCCATTCAAGATGAGATTTTATGCCTTGTTTTCACATTCAGTGATGGGATAGGCCATGATTCCCCACAGTCCTAAACTGGATTAAGCAACTAGCTGCAAAGTGAATGAATGGTAATTTACTGGCAACTCACTAAAGAATGAAAAGTTTTTATAGAATTCCTGCAGATTTTAAATTTCTTGAGGATGAGTTAGTAACTGATCCAGATTCCATGTCATCTTTTCTAATGGAATTTAAAAACATTTATCTTATTTATTTATTCTATCCAGGTTAATAGAATAACAGGCTTTGTATTTGCATATTATCAGAGCTTTGGCTGGCTAACATCTACCTGAAATCAGCTGGACGTATAAGTGAATTTAAGTACACTTTTATCTGCTCTTTTGCATATAGTACTGTATTTAATTTATTTATTTGTGTTTTTCACTGAATATTAACTCAACTGAAGTTGTGGCTGTCTCTACAGAGTACTTTTTAGAATTTCTGTGTAGCCATTGATAGCAGTGGGGGTAGTTTCAGCTCATCACTGACATCTTGTCTTGCCTTATATAAGGGGTACATTTTGAGTTATCTCTGCTTAATATCAGAGCTTTGGCCGGCTAACATCTACCTGAAATCATCTGGATGTATAAGTGAATTTAAGTACATTTTTATCTGCTCTTTTGCATATAGTACTGTATTTAATTTATTTATTTGTGTTTTTCACTGAATATTAACTCAACTGAAGTTGTGGCTGTCTCTCTACAGTTAGTTCCCTACCCATCCTCCCTGTTCTTGTTTTGGTATTAATGTTGGTGGCTTTGAAATTGCCCGCCCCTCTTGTAGATTTGTATTTGGATACTCCTTCTGGGCCCATCTCATTTGCTCATTCAACTGAGTGCAGTGAGATCATATTCTGATTTCAGGCACTCCTACTGTGTACAGAGAGAGCATTTGGGAAGGACAACCCCTGTAGCCTCTTAATCCTGCTCTGTTCCTTCCCTCAAAAAAAAAAAAAAAAAAAAAATATATATATATATATATATATATATATATATATATATATATTCTTCATCTGCTCTTACTGTAACTGTCTTAGTTGCTCTTCTGCGTGCTATCTGTTCAGTCACTCTTACTCTGCACTTATTACTGCTTGTTAGTAGCCTTCTAATTTACTGCCTTATGCACTTGTTTTTAGTCATTTATAAATTTAATTGCGTTTATTTGAACTGTATTTGCCGTAGTGTTGCTACACGCTCTGGTGTGCTGGCCTGCACTACAATTTGAACTGTATTTACTGCTATTTTAGCTGCTTTTCTGTAACAAAAAAAAATTAAGCTTGTTTCCTGCCTTTCCTGTAACTAGTCAAGTCCAGATACAGACTCGTTATATCCAGGACTGTTGGTAAGCTTCTGAGCCCCCCAAGCCTTTCTGTGTTGGAGGGAAGCCTTCTAGCTTATCAGTGGGAGTGGTAAGCACTAGTTAGCTTATCTACCATGGGAAGAGTGGGTTTTGGCCCTGAAATTGTAGTTCATTGGCCGTTTGGGCAGTTTTTCCATCTCTTTCTACTTTCTGATTAAAAGCCTGTTTTGCGTTTGTTCCCCGCCTTTCCTATAACTAGTGTAATCCAGGTACAGATTTGTTGTATCCAGGACTGTTGGTAAGCTGCTGAGCTCCCCAAGCCCTTCTGTGTTGGAGAGAAGCCTTCTAGCTTATCAGTGGGAGTGGTAAGCACTAGGTAACCTATCTACTACAGGAGGAGTGGTTTCTGGCCCAGAAATTATAGTTTATTGGCCGTTTGGGAAGCTTTTCCATCTCTTTCAACCTTCTGCTTTAAAAGCCTGTGTTTGTGCTTGTTTCCTGCCTTTCCTGTTACTAGTCTAGTTCAGGTACAGATTTGCTCTATCCAGGACTCTTTGTAAGCTTCTGAGCCCCCCAAGCCTTTCCGTGTTGGAGAGAAGCCTTCTAGCTCATCAGTGGGAGTGGTAAGCATCAGGTAGCCTATCTACCACAAGAGGAGTGGTCCATGGCCCAGAAATTGTAGCTGTTGGCTGTTTGAGCAGTTTTTTTCCATCTCTTTCATCTTTCTGGTTTGAAACTGCACTTGTGCCTGTTTCCTGCCTTTCCTATAACTAGCCTAGTCTGATTACAGAGTTGCTGTATCTAGGATTGTTAGTAAGCTTCTGAGCCCCCAAGCCTTTCTGTGTTGGAAGAAAGCCTTCTAGCTTATCAGTGGGAGTGGTAAGCACTAGGTAGCCTATGCTCCATGGGAAGAGTGAGTTTTGGCCCAGAAATTGTAGTTTATTTGGCCGTTTGGGCATTTTTCCATCTCTTTCAACTTGCTGGCTTAAAAGCCTATGTTTGTACTTGTCCCCCACCTTTCCTGTAACTAGTCTAGTCCAGGTACAGATTTGCTGTACTCAAGGACTCTTTGTAAGCTTCTGAGCCCCCCAAGCCTTTCTGTGTTGGACGGAAGCTTCTAGCTTATCAGTGGGAGTGGTAAGCATTAGGTAGCCTATCTATCACAAGAGGAGTGTCTCCTGGCCCAGAAATTGTAGCTATTGGCCATTTGGGCAGTTTTTTTTTTATCTCTTTCAATGTTCTGGTTTAAAGGCCGCACTTGCGCTTGTTTCCCACCTTTCTTGTAACTAGCCTAGACCAGATACAGAGTTGCTTTATCCAGGACTGTTGATAAGCTTCTGAACCCCGCAAGCCTTTCTGTGTTGCTGGAAAGCCTTCTAGCTTATCAGTGGGAGTGGTAAGCACTAGGTAGCCTGTCTACCATGAGAGGAGAGGTTCTTGGCCCAGAAATTATAGCTTATTGACCATTTGGACAATTTGTCTGTCTCTTTCAACTTTCTGGTTTAAAAGACCACATCTGCGTTTGTTTCCCATCTTTCCTGTAACTAACCTACTGGGTAGCACTAGAAAGCCTTAAACTGATACAAGCCTTCTATCTTAGGAGTGAGACTTTGTAGTGATTAAGTATCAGTTTTCTGTACTTTCTTGCTGTACTTAACTGTTTTCCGCCTAAACGCAGATTTTCCAGTGTTTATTGTGATTTAAAAGCTTGTTTTTTTACATATTATACTTATTTGACTGCCTGCACTTTTAAAAAGTTTTTTGTTTAAATAATTTGTTTAACTGTTGTAGGCTACACACTAGCCTTTTCTGATCATTTGTAGTCGTTTAAAGCTGTTTTAAGTGTATTTTTTACTGTTTTTGCCTTATCTTTAAAAAAAAAAAAAAAAAAAACTCCTTGTTTCCTGCCTTTCTAAGTTAGTATAGTCCAGTTTTCAGGCTAGTGCTGAATTCAGGGCTGTGATACTAGTTTCTGAGTTGCCCATATCTTACTTGGATAGAAGGAAGTTTCTCTGTTCACCTATGAGAGAGGGAAGCATTGAGCAACCTGTCTGTCTCTGGAGGAGTGGTTCCAGCCCAGAAGTTAGTAGTTTATTGGCCATTTAGGCTAATTTCTATCTCTTTCATTTCCCTACTATAAAAACCGCGTTTGAACGGTTTTGCGTACCGGGCAGTGCCAGTTAGCTATGGTTAAATTATTCCCGGCTCCACTAAGTCTCCTCTTCAGTTTTTCCCTTCAAACTAGTCTAACTCTCAACCTAAGCACTAAAAAAGCATCTTACAGCTCACCACTTGCTCAGACCTAATAGCAAGCACTAATATGCCCTGACACTGATTGCCCAGCAGGGCAAGGCTATTTATTCACCCCTCAACAACCAAGTGACTAAGCAGCTTACCCTACTATTCAGGCATGACCAAAGGGCAACTTCATGTGCACTCTCCAGTCCAGCTGGTGAATCTGGGTATCCTGAGGCAATGTTACAACTGCCTCATGTACACAGACAACCCTCTCCTCCTACCACAAAACACTAACATATGCAAGAGATGCAATTATACAGCCAAACTGAAAGCTAAGCTGTCTCCACCCAAGACTGGAACAGACAGTCAAGAGGAGAAGGTTAACACTTGCACCACAACCCTAGCCACACACAGACCTACTAAAACAGCACTGACAAAAAATACACATAAATACACAAAATCATACTCGGAGGCTCTAAATAAAAATCTGCAAAAGCATCAGAGACCTCCAAAGCAGACACCCAAACAACCTGCACTTCCCGTCACAAAACCAGACAACACATAAAACACAAAATCAGTGTGCCACACAATCACAGCCCTTAAGGCGAAATAACATACCTAACACACTAGTAATAGGTGACTCTATAGTCAGGCACACTGACGTCCCACTCACTAGGCTGGACAAGAAGAAAGTTACTGTAAGCTGTCTGTTGGGAGCCAGAATCCACCACATAACACAAGCACTCAGGTCACTCCAGAACAAGTACAAATATGAGTCTGTCATTGTTCATGTTGGTGTGAATGACCTGAGATGTACCTCCCTGGACTACATGAAAGAGCTCCCTGATCATGTAGCACAGGCTGGTATGACCCTGACCCTGAGTAGCATCCTGCCCTCACTAAGAATGGTACCTCAGTATAAAGAAAAAAATATCAATTTCAACAACTGGCTAAGCTTCTGGTGTCATTTAAAGGGGATCCAGTGTCTGTCAGCCTGGGACAACATGCTCAACAAGCCGCATTGCTTTGCAAGAGACGGCTTGCACCTGTCACCCCTAGGCTTTCAAATACTGGCCAAGACTCTTGCTGTCCCCATAGTGCCTTTCTTAGGCAAGGCTCAAAAATCAAACCTCCGTAAACAGCACAATTAACAAAAAACTGAGGGTTATGCTACTCAATGCCAGGAGTTTAAATCTCAAAATGCATGCGCTCAAAGCACTTCTGAATATGGAGAACGTCGACATCTGTGCAGTAACTGAAACCTGGTTCAAGGCTCCAGAGAGCACCCCAGCACTACTGGGCTACAACTCATACCACATGTTTCGGCCACAGAACACGGACCGAAACACAAAAGGAGGGAGTGTATCCATATTCATCAAGGATACCTACACCTCCAGGTTAGTGGCGCAGCATGATACCTCTGAGAGCATCCATGTGCAACTAACACCAGGCAAATCTGCAGTGCAAATTGTGGCCTGCTACAGATCACCCTCCATGACCCAGGACCACCACTCTACCTTTCTGGAGACACTGGAAAACATGAAGGTCCTACCAAACACCCTAATATTGGGTGATTTCAATTACCCTACCATTCACTGGGAAAACTACTGGAGTACAAATTCCCAGGCCCAGCGCTTCCTGGAATTCATCAACTCAAACACCCTGAGTCAGCTGGTAATCTCCCTACCAGAGGTGAAAACATATTGGACCTGGTCATCACCAACATGGGTGACAGGTGTTCCACACCGGAGGTCAACCCGTCACTGGTTAGATCAGACCATAAACTAATCACTCTGGATGTCCACACCCCACCACCATCCCAAATTAAGGAAACCACAGTAAAAAATTTTTCCAAAGCAAACTTCACCTTACTTAAGACAGAGGTGGTAAGTTTCTCAGCCCCCACACTAAAGGATAACGCTGCCCAACATGCAGAAACCTTTACAAATGCACTCTATGAGCACCTACAAGGATGCATGGATGGTGCCATCCCTAGCAAAACCAAGACTCACTCCTCTAATAGAAGGAAACCAGTTTGGTTGACCCTTGCAATAAACAGGCTATACAATAGAAAGAGGAAACTAGTTCAGAAAAAAAACAAATCCCAAGAAGGAAAGACATCCCTGATCAGTATCAGTAAGAAACTGAGGTCCCTCATGAAATCATCCAAAGCTAACTTCAAAAGAAAAATAGCCAAGGATTCAAAAGATAACCACAAAGCCTTCTTTAGCTATGTTAAGAATCTAAGTGGCAATTCGCAGATATGCACTGAACTGGTTTAAAATATACTGAACCTACTGATATTGCCAACATCCTGGCAGATAGATTCAGTGCAAACTTCACCCCCCTCTCACCTCCAAAAGGGCCCTCAACAATACCGGAAAAGTGTAGTGTCCCAAAAATCACAGATGTACAGGTGAAAACAGCCCTTTCAAAAGCCAAAAACATAGCGTCAGTGGGACCAGATGGTGTCCCAGACTGCATCTTGCACGAACTACAGAATGAACTAACCCCCCACCTAAACACGCTGTTCAACTTCAGCCTCTCCACAGGCTATGTGCCCATAGAATGATGCACAGCAACAGTTATTCCTCTCCACAAAGGAGGGGCTACTACTGACCGTGGTAACTATTGCCCCATAAGCCTGACTAGCCTGGTCTGCAAGGCTATGGAGCGCATCATCATGAAACTCATTAACAAAGACATTGGGAACCTCCAAACACTTGACTCAACCCAGTATGGCTTTGTTAGGGGCAGATCATGTCTACTAAACCTGGTGGACTTCTTCGAGACAGTCGCCAAGGCCATAGATGAGGGAAAGGTGGTTCACACAGCCTACCTTGACCTCGCCAAGGCTTTCGACACCATTCCCCACTTGGGTATTACAGAAAAACTCACCAGCCTGAACATAAACCCCTACGTCATGAGAGAACTCACACGGTAAGAATAGCGGGCTCCAGGTCCGACTCTAAACCAGTCACAAGTGGTGTCCCGCAAGGCTCAGTCCTGGGACCCCTACTGTTTGGCATAATCGTTTCAAATGTACAGGCAAACACAGGAGGAGTATGGCTAACCAAGTTCGCCGATGACTGCAAACTGCAAGCCATAAATGACTCACCGGCTGACATGGACATCCTCCAAAAGGGCCTTACTGAGACGGACACCTGGTGTCAAAGTCATGGCCTCAAGCTAAATGCCAAAAAATGCATAGTCGTCCCATTTGGGGAAAAACAAAACACCCAAGAATTACTACATAGGTGGCAGCCCCCTTAATACAGAAGAGGTAATAAGAGATCTGTGGACCCAGGTAGATAGTAATCTCTCCTTTGACAATCATATTGCCAAAGTAGTTAGGAAATCCTTCTATGTGGCCCATCTAATTACTAAAGGGTTCACATCTAGAAATAAAGTGGTTATTGTGCCCCTCTACTCATCACTCATTAGACCCACCGTAGAGTACAATGCCCCATTTGGAATGTACCTCACAAGACACTTCCAACAGCTGGAAAGACCACAAAAGTACCTCACCAAGAGGATTACTGGTCGCAAATATATGTCCTATGCAGCCCGACTGAAAAAACTCTGGCTGTACTCAAGTGGCATATCGCTTACTCAGAGGTGATCTCTGCCTGACTTACAAAGCCATGTCCAACTCAGAATTGATGGACATGCTCCACCTAAAGAAATCCAAGTCATTGCGTGCTACATGCTCTAGTGAGCTAAACCTCGCCACAACAATAAATAGAACATGCTGGAGGGATAGATTCCTGTCGCAGAGAATCCCCATGCTTTGGAACAAAATTCCAGATTACATCAGGCAGAGCCCCTCACTAACACTCTTCAAGAGAAACCTTGACGAGTGGATGGGTAACAGAAAATATACCCCTGGGATCACTTCATTGGCTCTGCTTGACAGAGGATCAGTTAATTAATCAATGGGGCGGCGAAAGCCGACACACTCTGGCTAGGCTTATAAATGCCCTTGGGCAGATAGTCTAGTACCTACCTATGAATTTTCTGAAGGGTATGAAGTCTGAAACACAAATGTCTGTCATTATTTTCTAACTTTAATGTTTAATGATTTGCCATTACTTTTCCATGGTAACTTGCACGCACAACTAAAAATGAATGTGTTCTAGCATAAAAGTTAATAATTGTAAAGTTTTTCTGTATGTATTCCAGCAAATCTGGAATATGTATGCATGTGTTCTTGTATAAAAGTCTATAATTGTAAAGTTTCTTTATATGTATGTATGTCTAGAGCTTTTCTCCCCGGGCATCCGCTGAAAATGGACCTATATCCAGTCGGACTTTCCCGGTTAACAAATGTAAAATAAATTAATTAATTAACTTAGCCTTCTTTTAATTACGAGAATAAAGCTTTTGAAAAATGTGACAGCAAAGGTTTCTGCTTTATCTGTATCTGCTGAAGCAGATAATTAATGAAGCTTCATGCTTAGTTGTATTTTAGACTTGCATGAGTAAACTAAGAATTTAAGCTCCCCTGTCTGATTATCTTTTTGATGCAGCTGCTTTCTACTGCTGATAACATTACTATTTATCTTATGTGTTTGTGACATAGTGGATATTTACATTCATCATGGTTTGGTTGTGGTTACAGGAGCAGCCATTAAAGTATAAGCCTGCTTTGGTGCAGCTTTTCTTGAGTATGTCCACTCTGCCTTGTTTGAGTCTCCTCTGGATGGTCAGTTTCCTTTTTTCTCATGAAAAACCAACCATGAATTTTAACAAGAAATGAAAAATAGAACTGGAATCGGGTAGTTTTTGAATATTTGCACTTTTAATGCTACTTGCCATGTTGACAAAGTCAGAACAAACAAAATCAGAACTTTATATATTAGAAACAATAAAAAAATTCTTAAGCCTGGATTATCAGTCACAAGGTTTAAAGCAAGTTATTTGAGCAAGCTTAAGTTCCCCATTTTGTTTATCTGAATGACAGTATTCCTTATCCTTATACCTGGAAATTACTTTTACAAGTTAGTGGGCAATCCTAACTTTAAACAAACTGCCAAGTAAAAAAATTCTTTATTTATTTTTTATTTATTTACATTTGTTAACTAGGTAGTGTCTGACTGGGTTGGAAACCTGTTTTCAGTGGAGACCCAGGGAGAAAAGCTCCAGTACAGTACAAATTAGTTAAAGTACAAGTAGTTAAGAACAAATATAGCAAAAATGCATGTTACAAGGTCAGAGCAAACTATTACATAATATGCAAAAATAAATGAGGTATATAAATTATGAAGTTATACAAAAGTATGCAACATCCAAAAGAAAACAATAAATATGCAAGACATGCAAGAGAATAAGCAGTAATAGGAATCTCATGCAAGAGATGAGTAGTAATAGGAATAAACTAAGCAGGAGCAATACAGGGGCAAAGCCAGTTAGTATTTAGATAATCTTTCAGGGTAGTTTTAAATGCGGACAGGTTGGAATTTTTCAGGATATACTGAGGAAGATTATTCCAGCCCATGGCTATTTTATAGGAGTAGAGGGAGTTGCCATGATAATTGTGAGACTGGGTCACTTTTAGCATTAGTCTGTTGGATGAGCTAAGGAGCCTACAGTTAGTGTTAGGTTGGAGCAGGTTTGAAAGAGTTGGGCAGTCAGTGGGGTTGTAAATGATTTTATGGGCAAGTGATTGGAATCAGATTTACTTCAGAGTAGATGCCATGTAAGATCTCATCTACTTTCCATCCCATTAGTCTGCTGGTTACTTACCAAAGAGGTAATTCAAATAGTTCCCATGTGGGACAGCTGGAAAAGTCCTCCTTTGTTCTTTTCTGTTCCCATAAAAAGGATGGAAATTGGCGGGCAGCTTTACATTCATCCAGTCCAAAAAACTGCATAATCCTGTAAAATATTCAGAATGCTAGACTTGTAGCCTACATCACTTCTGCCTCAAGGAAAGTGAATGTTTATTTGGAATTTACATGACATCATTTCCAGTTCACCTCCTTGATATATGACATCTGCAATGCTTACTGAGCCTTTCTAGCATGTATTCATCCACTGTTTACTTATCTCAAAACTCAGCTTCATATTTATCCCTCTATGGAGGATCACTTCCTAAAGGTAGACTCTTCAGGATCTCCATCTTGGAATCAGCAACATTTTTACTCTTTTTGACACTGTAGAAAGTCAGCTCTATTAATTCATTTTTATTCTTTTTTGACACTGTAGAAAGTCAGCCCTTATTAAATAATAAAATATTTATGGGTGTCACTCTGAAATTCAGCCATGAAAAGGATTTTCTTTCACAACACAATATGGATCCCATCTGATAGTTCTTCCAATGGTGCATTCTTCAGTCAGTCTTGTCAACATGACAGTATCACAATTTTTCTTTAAACATTTTCATGATACCAATCTCCACATAAAGGAAATCCAGTGGTTTCTCAGGAATATCTGTGATCAGATCGGTGGCTTATTATAGAGTTTTTTTTTCTTTAATTCATCTTTTTGTCAAGGAGTTAACCTGGTGGATTTTCAGGTTCCCTCCACTCTAAGTATGTAAAGACAGATGTTATCTCTACCTATAGTCTAACTGATGTTTGGTACATAGATTCAGGAGGTGATTTGGAAAATGTAAAATTCAAGAGCATCCCTGTTGAAAATGTATGTAAAAATGAAAGAAATGTTGGCTTTCACCTAATTTAAAGGGACAATCCCAGTGTTTAATATTAGGATCCAAGTTAAGATGACAGAAGTCACGCCCACTTCAACACATCACTTTCATTCCCACCCACAGTGTCATTTTACTTTTAAATATCCTGCAAATCCACAGTTCCAGTCTTGTTTCAGCTCCCAGAATAAACTAATCTTTAGATTTGTGTTCCTCACCAATTTACATTGGATTGGGGAACTATGCCCCCAGTTCCTGGCTTATATTTAAAATAAAGAAAGCTGTGCCAGGGAAAAGGGACATCAGTGTGTACTAGTTTTTAAACTTTAAATCTGTCATGCTTGTACAGATGTACAAGGAACCCACTCATAAAAAATAGTGCATTTGTCTAGTAGTATTTAGAAATCAGTACATATCAAACTAGAAAAAGGAACAGAAGAGTGTGTCTATCCTATGCTCCAACCTTCTGTCACACACTTGTTTCTGTGGAATTACTAGCAGATCAGAAAATTACTACACCAGTCTAGTATTCAAAAATCAGTATACAGTAAAACATGAAAGAAAGAGGAAATATGGTTTGCACTACTGTTTGCCTGATTCAGATGCTTTCTGTAGGTAGAAGCCATGTCATATAATTGTTGTAGATGGCCAGGATTCACAATCAGCACAGAATAAAATATGAAATGAAAGAAACAAAAAACTCTGTTTACTAATATTTTAAAAGCCTTCTATTACTAAGGTGCTTTCTAGAACAGCAACAGCAGTCAGGCCATAAAATGCCTGAAAGACTACTTTTATCAATGTGTAAAATGCACAGTTTAAACTAATGAATGGCTCACAGTTTGAGCTTTTGTCAGTACAACTGCAGTTTGTGATGGAATTTGGCTAACACCTTTGAAATTTCCTTCAGGCACTTTTCCCCCACCCCTCAGCCAAAGGTGACCATGCTTAGAATGGCACACACTGAAATGTAAACAAAGGCTGAATCAAAACAAAAAATCCCTGGGACTGTCCCTTTAAAGTTTGTAGACATTTATGAAAGTTACTGTCCAAGTAAGTGCACATATAGCTACAATGATGTGGTATCTGAGCAAATGCTAAGATCCGATTTCTTTTTCATCCGTTCTACAACTGATCGATGTTGGATCCATCATCAGCCACTCAATAGACTTTAGGCTCCTTAGTTTGAGCTCCTCCCCTTACACGCAATCCCCCGTGTACCTCTAAATTACCTCAGCTCTCATTTGCTGCTTCAACGATAAGATGTTGTCAGCATTACCTTCAGCAGAGAATTTAGATAAGTGCATTCTTTTTTTTACACATTTTCTGTATTTATTCGTTTATATATATATATATATATATATATATATATATATATATATTTTTTTTTTTTTTTTATCTTATTTTTTTTTCTCTTTGGTGTTAGCATTTGAGGCTTAAGCCCTTGCATTTGTTGTGGTATATCTCCCTATTATCATTGTTGGTATTTTGTGTCCCTTACCCACTATTAGATATTAATACTTACCATTGTTATTATTTTTCTTAACTTTTCTTTTTTGTTTCTATAATGGCAAAAAAACCTACTGGCTTTAAGAAATGTTCCACTTCTGGTTATGGGAGTCTGAACTCATGTTGTGTTTTTCATTCATTCCTCAACTGACGTGTTCGGATTCTACCCTCAGATCTGACTCGGCTGCTTCTTTCAGCTCGTGGAATACTGAAACACTCAAGCACCTACCTTACCCGTAATACCCTAGTCACCTAAAATACCTCAGATCTTGTTTGCCACCTTAGCATAGAGACATTGTCACTGTATACTCTCAAGTTTAGCAGCTTCTTTGTGAGTTAAAATGTTATTACCTTTATAACCTTACACCCTTTATAAGGGATAGCAGCAACAACCTGCTCACCAGTCTACAGGACATCAAAGGCAGATGGAAGGAGTATTTCCAGCAGCTTCTAAATGGTGAAAACCCCACAGAAGCTGTACTATCCCAGAAACAGCCTATGATGAGAGAAGAAGAGGAGCCCACCCTAGAAGAAGCAAGAATAGCATTAAGGAAAATTAAGTCAGGGAAAGCAGCAGGCTCAAATGCGGTCACAGCAGATATGATAAAGATGTTGGGTGAGATAGGGGACAAATGGCTCCTGAGGGTACTCATAGCAGTGTGCTTTGTGGAGAGATGTATCCCAGATGACTGGAGAATAAGCATAATTGTGCCAGTGTTCAAGAACAAAGGGAGTATCCACAACTGTGGGCAGTACAGAGGAATCAAACTCCTAGCATATTGCATGAAAGTTCTGGAGAGGGTGATTGATAAATGAATATGCAGAGTAGTAGAATGTAATATGGGAGATGAGCAGTTTGGCTTGAGATCAGGATGCAGCACAACTGACCTGATGTTTGCAGTGAGACACATAGTTGAGAAGAAGCTAGAGATGAGGAAAGAGTCCAACTGGGCATTTCTAGACATGAAGAAAGTGGGTCTACTTCAAAAGATTGACTTACCACATCATTGAATCCAAGTTCATCAAGACCACATCAGCAAAACTTTACAAAGTCAAACACCCAGAACTGCAAACCCTAACCCTAGGAACCGAACCATTTGGTCACAGGACAAAAAAATAAATAACACAGGAAGTAATACCCATGAGAGTGGGGGGATTCGCCCCCACCCCCTAACTAAATATACTAACTCCAAGATTGCACTACAGTGGGGAAATGGCAGAGTTAACCATGGTGGCCAAGTGGTTCTTTTCCAGGGGGTTAGTTTTTGATGATCTTGGTATTTGACACTGTAAGGTTTCACTGATGTGGTCTTGATGAACTCGGATTTGATGATGTGGTAAGCCAATCTTTTGAAGTAGACCCAGAGAAAGCATATGACAATGTTCCAGGAAAGCTGAACTGGGGAGTACTGTGGTGGTACGAAGTCCCAGAAACATTGGTAGAATTAGTACAGACTATGTACAAGAATCCAATGACTCAAGTACAAACAGTGTTCAGCCTCACAAAGAGGTTCCCAGTGGGAGAGGGTGTACACAAGGGTTCATCTCTGAGCCTACTGTTGCTCATACTGATGATGGACTACATTAGCAAACAGGTTGGAGGGGGCAGATCAACAAAGTTACTGTATGTAGATGATGTGGCATTACAGGCAGACTCTGAGCAAGAACTTCAGCAAAGGATAGGGGAATGCAAAACTGAAGGCACATGGGATGAAAGTAAGCACAGATAAGAGTGGTAATGGCAGTAAATTGGGGAAAGCAGAAGAAGCTGAGAATTGAGATGGAAGGGAAGATAGTGGAACAGGTAAATAGCTTCAAGTATCTGGGAGGGGTGGTTGAAGAGAAGGGAAGTCTGAATGAAGAGGTCAATGCTAGAATCAGAGTGGCTGCAGCCAACTGGCATAGAGTATTAGGTGTAGTATATGACAGAAGAATACCAAAGAAGCTGAAAGTAAGGTGTACAAGATAATGGCGTGACCAGTTCTACTGTATGGTACAGAGACCTGGGCAGTAAAGGCAGAGCAGATGAAGCTAGAGGTGATGGAAATGAAGTGCCTGAGAAGAGTGGTAGGATGCACACTGAGGGACAGACAAAGAAATGAGGACATAAGAGCAGAAGCCAAAGTAGCTCCAATTGCAGAAAAGATCAGAGAGAACAGATTTAGGTGGTTCAGACATGCAGAAAAACAGAAGGCAATCTGGTGAAGAAGATTTGGGACAGACAAGAAGAAGGTAAGAGGAAACAAGGATGTCCAGTAAAGAGGTGGATGGATTATGTGAAAGAAGATCTGCAACAGTCAGACATGAGTGTTGAAGAAGGCAGGAGTGTGGCACTGAATCGAGAGAGATTGTGACAGTTAACATGATACCACGACCCCACGTGGAAAATGGGGAAAAAGGGGGCTGATGATGATGATGATGACCCCTTATAATGTTACAATCTTTTTATTGCTATCCTCCCTCCCCGTATACACTTTCTTTGTGTTTTACTGCTTAAAATTTGTATTTGTTTACTTGTGTATTTCTTGGTTACCATTGTTGGTATACTTCCTTTATTGTACTTTAAAGTACATCTTGAATTACCATAGTTGGTATTTTTTCTTCATATCGTAAAAAAAAAATCTCTTCCTTTTTAATAATTTTTTCTCTCCTAAGACAACATCAGAGAAACCTTTCAGTTTAAAAAGTGTATGACATGTGGCCATAAAATTCCATTACCCAATGCAAATACTAGGTCCAGAGCATCATGACTCTAAGTGTAACATTTGTAAGGTCTTCAATTCAAGAAACTAAATCAATAGGAAAAACAAATTGACTTTAAGAGGTTTGCTCCCTTCTAAACCTGCATTAACTTCATCTGAGCCTCAGACTCCCAAATAAATCTGACAAGAAAGGAGATTCCCTTCATAACAAATCAAGTAATCATTCCCCGGCTCCGACAACTTTTTCAGCTCCAGTATCTGAACCTCCATATAAAGTTCCTAAAGTGTCAGATCCAACCTGTTCAGATCCGAAAGCTTGACCAGAAAAATCCCCTCAAATCTAATCACCACAACTGGTCCCAGATCCTGTCTCCTATTGGCTCCCTTCCCCTTTGTTGGAGCAGTCACCAAGATATGATCACTCCAAACCATCTTCAACAGCATCCTTCATATGATCTTCTAAAAGAGTGACTTAAGCCAATGTGGACATGATGATGAGAAACTTCCTCTTGATGCAGATTCAAATGAAGTTCTTCTGGCTCCAACCTCATTGGGTCTGGAGACTTTTATAAGCACTACTCTCCCATTATTGGCTTCTTCTTTGATCTGACCATTGGTTTTGGAGTCATTGGATCTGAAGATTCTAGAGTCATTTGCATCATATCCAAAGATACTGGTATCGTTGACTCCAGTGGCATCCTTGAGTGGACTGGCACTGAGCACTTCAGAGTCAGACTCTTGGAGTCGTAGCGTCAGTGCCAGATCCAGGGTATTGGAGTCGACTCCAAAGCCATTTCTGCCCCTCACAGCATCAGCACTAGATAGCTCGGCTCAGACTACCTCCTTGAGCAGTTTGCCTTCGGGCAGAGAGAGATGACAGTCTGTAAGCAAGTTTTATCCAAGCCATCAGTCGTCTCCTGTCAGAGGAATTCAGGTTTCATGGTATCATAGAGAGCTTTCCCTGTTCCAAGAGTGCAGACTTTTCTTCCTTCTTCTACTCCATTCAACTCTGTATCTAGAGCCTCAACCAACTGTGCCACTGGGACAGCCAGCCCAAACTAGTCTCCAGAGCACCAAACAGGGTATACTAATCTGTTCTGACACTTTTTTGAACCACCCCACTGAAGAGGTTCCTAGGAATAGAAAGTGTAAAGGGAGGAACTTGGACTCTCCACTGGATTCTGTCTCAAAGGATACCAGCTTTGATGAGGGGGCCCCCTGATGATGTCTTATTTGGAGACATCCTAGAACTCCTAAAGCAAAGGGATGGTTGGTCTCCCGACAACCCTTCCCAAGAGAAGCCAGTATTCCTGGAGGGTATTGGAGCTGCCCAGTCTACCTGCTGGGTGACTCCGTCCACTGATGAGGTCATTGTTTAGATCCCTTGATGGCTGTGGAGGGAGGCTGACACCATTGAGCCTTTCCCTAAGAGACCAGACAGGATTCTGGTGCCACTGAAAGACAGAGTATTGGAGCAAGGGAATACCAGTTGATTCCACAGTTGTAGCTCTTTATTTAAGGTTTGATCACTTTTAATTTGTATCTTATTCTAGTATTACATTTGTTTTGTTTTAAGTTTTCTGTTCTGTTGGAGTTTTAAGAGTTCTTGGATAGGGTCAGTTAAAAAAGTTGTCAAAGAATTACTTTGCAAACTGTGAATAGCCTCAGTTAATTAGTGGGGGGAGCTGAGAAACAGCAATGCTCTTTATTTAGAAATATCTGTATTTACCTGAAGTGTTTGTGTGGTCTGCATTGCTCTAAATATAACTCATCTCTGACTACATTCTTCCCCCTCCCACCCAGACAATCATTGTGTTCTTAAATTTGGTGGCTTTTGAGTTGCCTGCCCCTACTATAAATCTCATTTTGGACACTCCTCTTAGTCCCATCTCATCAGCTCATTCTGCTGCGTAGAGAGAGATCATTTGGGAAGGCCCACACCTTGGTATATCAACCTTGAATTATCTTATTTCATCCCTTCCCATTTAACCTAAAAAAACTGCACTTTATTCATCTGCTTTTACTGTATTTGTGTTTCTTCCTACTTTATTATTTTATTTTGCTTTTGCTGCTTCTTCTTAAAAGTACTCAATTGCCTACATTCTGCTGCATTACTGCTTGTTAGTAGCCTGATTAAATTGTAACTGTTATTCTAAGCCTTTTGGTTTAAGCACTTGGGCTTTGGGCCAGTTGTTTTACATTAAGAAGGTTCGTGGTCTACGCTCATGTGGCAGGAGAGGTAGCTTACATCCTTCTCGGTTGGGGATTGCTGGTTGAAGGCTTAGTGTCTGTTATTCTAAAAGTGCCTTAGTTCTGGTTTAAGCACTTGGGCTTCAGGCCAGTTAATTTACATTAACAAGGTTTGTGGTTTACACTGTTGTGAGAGGAGAGGGTAGATTCTGCCCTTCTGAGCTGGGAATGCTGATTGGAAGTTTATTCTGCCTGCTTATTTGAACTGTTTCTTTCTGAAATTGGTGCACCTTGTTTGCTGTAGCATAGACTAGATTCAGACCTGCTGAATCTAGCTCTGTTTGTGTAACTTGAGCTCTGTTTGTATAACTTGAGCACTAATCCAGGCCATCTTTTTTTTTTTTTTGCTACTTTACATTTAAGTGCGTATCTGTTCTGCTGTGTTAAATCGACGTAAACAGAGTTAAATATCTTTAGCATAGTCGGGTTACAGATTTTGCTGTATCCAGATCTGTTTGTGTGATTCCTGTATTTCCTGCTATGCCATTCTATGTTGACCTACCTGCACTTAATGGGAGTAAGTGAACTGGTTGGAACTGGTCTGGCATAGGGTGTTGAGCTAAGATCTCATGGACAAGGGTTGATTGGTCAATTCCAGTGTTTCTGTTTTACTTTCATTTTTTGGGTATTTAAACCCAGCTTTTGCATGAGTTTGTACTTGTTTGCCCATTGCACACTGTCATTGCACTGTTTTAACCCTTTGTGAGGTATCTCAGTTGCATTTTTTCCCTTACCAGCACTCCTGTGTAAGTGAGGCCCTCGCCTGCAGCTACTGTATTGATTTTATCCAGCCCTACTCACACCTATAGGTACTCTCCTCAGATAGTACCCACTCTACTATCCATGCCCACAGATTCTGATAACCATAGCTGGACAATTTCCTATGGTTTCTCCTGCTAGTTGGTTGATATGGGAATTCTGAGACAGTGTAGAAACTGCCTTATGTACACAGACAACCCGCTACTGCTACCACCTAGGAACAAAATATGTGAGAGAAGCAATTACATTAAGAACCTAGAATCCTTGCTGTCTCAGTCACAAGCCAGTACATCTAGCACTGAGAAGGTTGTTTCCACAAACACTATGAACACCACACTTTTAACATCATCCACATCTCTACAACACACTCCTACATATGCGGGGGTTCTCAACAAAAACATACCTAAACAAAAGAGACATCCAAAGCAAAAACACTCATGCACATCCCAACCCACAGCACTAAGCATCATACATAGTACACACGTCTGTCTCTCACAGCTTCTAAGGCCCAGCCACAAATCCAACATACTAGCCATAGGATACTCTATCATGAGGTACATAGATGTGCCCCTCACCAGACTAGACAAGGATAAAGTCATGGTAAGTTGCTTGTCAGGAGCTAAAATCTGCCATATCATGCATGCACTCAGGTCTCTTAACAAGAGGTACTGTTATAACTCTGTCATAGTCCATGTTGGTGTGAATGACTTGAGATATATCTATCTGGACTATATGGAGAGAAACATGACTAAGCTCACTGAATATCTGTCCTAGGCAGGAATGTCCCTAGCCTTAATCAGCATCTTATCATCATCCAGAATGATGGCTCAATACAAACAGAAAATTATTGACTTTAACAGTTGGCTTAGTTTCTGGTATCATTCCAAGGGGATCCAGTACATGACAACCTGGGAGGACATGATTGACAGACCAAGTTGCTTTTCCAGAGATGGCCTTCATCTGTCTCCCCTGGGCTTCAGGCTTCTTTCAAAGGCTCTTGCCTCCCCCATAGTGCCTTTTTTAGGCAAAGTAAGGAGCACAAAATTACCAACATGAAAAATTCTTCTAAACAAAATTTAAAGGTCCTGCTGCTAAACGCTAGGAGTCTTAGCATGAAACTGCACTCATTGCAAGCATTCCTTGCCCTGAAGGATGCTGACATTTGTGCAGTCACTAAAACCTGGTTCAAAGCTGTGGAGAGCACCCCAGCCTTACCAGGTTACCCATCCCACCATACTTTCAGGCCCCAAACAGAGGGCTACAATGCCAAAGAAGGTGGAGTTTCAATATTTATCAAAGACATACACACCTCCAGGCTGGTCAAATGGTATGATGCTCAGGAGACACTCCACATGCAGTTAACTGTTGATAAAACACTTATTCAAATCATAGCTAGCTATAGACCCCCAACCTTGACTTAGGATGCCCACTCCACCTATCAGGACTTACTTGAATCCATCAAGATTCAATCCTCTACCCTGATCCTGGCTGACTTTAATTACACATAGAGTGGAAGACCTATTCTAGGCCAAACATGAATTCCCAGAGATCCCTCAACTTCTTTAATGTCAATGCATTGGATCAGCTGGTCAACACCCCTACGAGAGGCGAAAATATCTTGGACCTAGTCCTAACCAACATGAGTAGCCACTATAGCACCCCTACAGTGTTATCCTCCTTGATAATATCTGACCATAAAGTGATCACTTTTGAAGTCAACATCTCCCCTGACCACCCCCCCTCCTTGTCAGGGTCAAGCAAAAAAAACTTTTCCAGAGCTGACTACAATCTCCTCAGAGCAGGTATAAGCAGCTCCACAGCCACGGTCCCCTCAGTTGGAACTAGCACTAATGTCCAAGCCTACACCAAAAAAATTATATGAGCACCTACACAGCTGTATGGACTCGACAATACCTAACAGGACTAAATCACCTTCCTCAAGGAAGAGTAAACCTGTCTGGTGGATAGCAGCAATAAACAAACTCTATAATAAAAGGAAAAGTTGCTGTCCAGGACCAAGAAGGAACAGGTGCCAAATTGGAAACAATCTCTCCTTTGTCTGAACAAGCAAATAAGGTCACTGGTGAAATCCTCTAAAGCTAACTTAGAGTCCAAATTGACCACATCCATTAAGGACAATCACAGGGCCTTCTTCACTTATGTCCGCAATTTCAAAGGTAACACCCAAATCTCCTCTGAACTGGTTGTCAATAACACCACATACACAAATGCCATAGATGTAGCCAACATGCTGGCAGACAGGTTCAGTGAAAACTTCACCCCCTGTCCCCCCATCAGTACACCAGGACATCCCCAGCACCTGCCCCCCTCCCCTCATCACCAGGGAGCAGGTCTTTAATGCCCTTTCAAAGTCAAAAAGTACAGTCTCCATGGGACCAGATAACATCCCTGGCTGTATCCTACATGAACTTAGGCAGGAGCTGTCAGCTCCATTAGGCACCTATTCAACCAAAGCCTGAGCACTGGCTTCATCCCAGTGGATTTCAGGACAGCCACTGCCATCCCTCTACACAAAGGTGGAGTGTCCACTGACCCAGGCAATTATAGACCCATCAGCCTAACTAGCATGATCTGTAAGGCCATGGAATGCATTATCATGGACCTTATAAACAAGGACATTATCAACCTTCATACATTTGACACCACACAGTTTGGTTTTGTCAAAGGGAGATCATGCCTGTTAAACTTAGCCGACTTCTTCAAAACAGTCACCAAAGCCATGGACAAGGGGAAGATGGTGTACACCACCTACCTTGACCTAGCCAAAGTCTCAGACACTATTCTCCACTCAGGCATAATAGATAAACTCTCCCAGCTAGGCATCAACTCATATGGTACCAGATGGGTAGCTAACTATCTCACTGATAGAACCTACTCAGTCAAACTAGGGGAAGCCACCTCTAGTAGTAGACCTGTAGTGGTGTACCCCAAGAATTGGTCTTGGGGCCCCTGCCTGTCTGGGATATACTTTTCTGAGGTGCAAGCCAAAACCAGTGGTGTGTGGCTGACCAAGTCTGCAGATGACTGCAAGCTGGGTGCTGTCTTAAATTCCACTAGTGATGTGAACATCCTCCAAGAGGGCCTTACCCAAACTAATGACTGGTGCCAGAAGCATGGCCTCAAACTGAATGCCAAGAAACGCATCATTATCCCATTTGGGGAAAATGGCATCCCCACTAATTATCACAGTAATAACAATGTACTAAGCACGCAATCAGTCGTGAGGGACTTGATCACTCAGGTTGATAGCAAGTTGACTTTTGACTGCCACATTGCCTGTGTTGTACAGAAGACTTTCTACGTGGCCCACCTCATAAATAAGGGTAATTCATCCAGGAACAAGGAGGTCATAACATCCCTGTACTCCTCCCTTATCAGACCCATTATCGAGAACAATGCCCCCTCCGGCATGTACCTTGCCAAGCACATGCAGCAGCTGGAGAGACCACAAAGGTTTCTGACCAGGAAAATTCAGGGTCTCAAACACCTATCCTATACAGATAGGCTAAAAGCCCTGTCCCTCTACTCAGTCTCATGCAGACAGCTCAGTGGTGACCTGTGTCTGGCATACAAGGCCATCTCAGAGCCAGCCTTGATGTAGTTGCTGCATATCCGTAAGTCAGACTCCAGTCACGCAACCCACACGCAAGGTCTTAATCTGGTCTGTGACATTAATAGAACTTGTTGGTGGAATAGATTTGTGTCCCAAAGACTCCATCATCTGTGGACTAGACTACCTCTCCATGTCAAGCAGTGTACCTCTCTATCCCTCTTTAAGAGGAACCTGGACGATTGGATGGGAAACAGAAAATACACCCCTGGGATCCCACCTGTGTCCCTGCTGGACAGGGGAAACAGGTGCTGACTTTGAGGGAACATGGGGACAAATTCTTGGCTAGGTATATAAGGGCCTCTCAGTCAATAGCCTAGTTTCCTATGAACCTGTCCACCCCCCTAACAGGGAGTCTAGGGCATTGGACAGATTTAGGAAGTGTGTCTATGCTTTGATGACTTTTACCCTCTGGTCACTGAATTATTTGAGACACTTCACAAGACTTCAGAGGGATTTGAATAAGGAGCTTACCAAATCTGTCTCTGGGACCATATCCTCTGAGATGGAGAGCACTATTGCCTCTCAGTTGGCTACCCTTTAGTCCATTTCAAACTCATCCATGAGGCTTATCTCCCATGCTGCTAAAGGTACCTCACTGAGGTGGATATTCCACCCAATTAGAGGGAAGCAGCAGCTCTAGAGATAAACAAGCTGATAGAAAACAGTCATCTAAAAAGTCCGCCAGACTAGAAGGAGTGTGGAACTTAAGATTCTTTTTTAATGCTGAAGAGGAGACTGGAGACCAATTATGGATGTCATCAATCTGAACCAGTTGGTTCTGTACACAAAGTTCTGGATGATCACAGTTCAGTCCATTCTGCCTTTTCTGCACAAGGACGATTGGATGTACTTGACAGAACTTTAGGATGCATACTATCATCTCAAAATGAACAGGCAATCTAGGAGATATCTACACTTCCGGCTGGGAACCAGTCATAATTCAGAGCTCTTCTCTTTGGTCTCACCACAGCCCTTTGGGTGTTTACCAAGTGTATGACAGTAGTAGCAGCTCACTTAAGACTGAAGGGATTCTGGGTGTTTCCATATCTAGATGGCTGGCTCATAACTGCTCCAACCAGGCATCATTTGATTTTAACTCAAGCCTATGTACTCCAGTTGTGCTCCCACCTGGGGATTTCAATTAATCACAGCAAATTTCATCTCAAACCAACACAGGTATTGGAATTCATTGCTGCCTTGCTCAATACAGCCACTCAAATAGCCTCTCTCCCTCTGTCAAGAGTTGAGACTATTCAGTTCCAGGTCGGAAAGATCGTTCAAAGTTCTTCTCTTTCAGCTTGACTAATCCTTCAAGCTTTGGGATCCATGTCAGCAGCAATCATCCTGGTACCAATGGCAAGGTACCATATTAGGATTCTTCTGTGGACATTGGCAACTCAATGACCCATTCTCTACCAATCTTTATTCAGTCAGATCAAAATAGCACAGGCTTGCAAGAATTATCTTCTTTGGTGGATACACTTCATTCAAGTAGAGAACAGTCATTCATTTGTTCTCCCCAACCCAAGGCCACAATGACCATGGATGTCTCCCAGATTGGGTGTGGGAAGGCACCTCTTGGAAAAGACAGTCCAAGGCACTTGGTCAAGCAAAGAGGCCAGCATACATATCAATGTCCTGGAAAAGAGAGCTGTGCTCCTAGCACTGCAGGCATTCCAAGACACTCTCCCCACCAGGACTATTGTGACACAGATAGACAGTATGTCAGTGGTCTGGTACTTCAACAAACAAGGAGGGACACAATCTTAACCTCAGTGTCAAGAAGCTATAAGAGTGTGGTAATGGAAGAGCTCATTCAAGCGATTTCTGATAGGAGCACAAATTCCGCGGAAATCCAACTTAACTGCAAACAAGTTAAGCAGGTCCATTTTAATGCCTCATAAGTGGTCCCTCAATATGAAGGTTGTGGCAAGGATTTTCCATCAGTGGGGCAACCATGCTGTGATCTCTTTGTATCTCCCCTCAACAGCAACAAGTGCAGCAGGTTCTTTGCCCTGATTCTGGGAGAGTCAACAAGGGATGCCCTACTTCATGACTGGCCCTCCCGGTCTTATTTACACCTAACCCCTGTTACCGCTAATCATCAGATTTTTTCAGAAAGCATTTTGGTTGAAGAGCAGTTATCCTCATCACCCTTACTGGCCTGGTCAGATTTTCTTTCCCTTTCTTTGACCTCATCTACTTCAATCTATATGGATTCTGTATCAAACTCCAAACCTACTGTCTCACCCAACAGTCACGACACATCTGGACATTCTTGACCTAAAATTGACTGCATGGTTTCTCCACTTCTGTTGATTGCTAGGCAGCCTAGGCTCTCCTCCTCTGCCCATCACATTATCTTATCATCCTGCAAAGTGGTGGAAAAGATTTGTCATGTGGGTACAGCAATAGGATCTAGATCTCTTTTCAGCACCGGTTCCTAAAGTTCTTGAACTTTTCACTACAATTTTCAATGAATGTGCTAGCTCTTCTACTGTAAAAGTACAACTAGCTGCCATTTTCAATTGTTGTATAGGAGTAAATAACTCATCTTTAGCATCCCGTAAACTTTTAAAGCCTTTCTAAGAGAAACTTTTGTTTTTATACCCCCATTAAAAGATTCCACTCCTCCTTGGGATTTGAACATTGCATTACAATCTCTAACACAATCCCTGTTTGTAACACCAGCTAAGTGTGAACTAAAATTCTTGACCTGGAAACTATCTTTTTAGTGGCCATTACATCTGCTGGAAGAGTATTAGAATTACAGGCCTTGTTATCCAAACCTCCTTATTTGATTTTTCATAAGGATAGCGTATCATTATGGACAAATCCTTCCTTTCTTCTTAAGGTGGTGTCAGAATCCAAAATTAATCAAATTATCAACCTTCCAGTCTTCTTCCCACATTTCTCAAATAAAGGAATATATGTATTGCACCTTTTGGATGTTCACAGGCAATTAAAGTTTTATCTACATAGAACCAAAAAATTGAGAAAATCAATGTAATTATTTGTCTCTTTCACAGATTCAAAATTAGGCAAACCAGTTTCTAAAGTGACCTTAGCTAAATAGGTAACTGTGTGTATTGCCTTTGGTTATGAAAAATTGGGCCTGTCTTTAATAAAACCACCAAAAGCACATTCCACCAGGTCCATGGCAACTTCTTCTGCATTTTTATCCAGATCTTCACTGGATGATATTTGTACAGCTGCAATTTGGGCTAATCCTCATACCTTTATTGCTCATTACAAATTGGATCTGGTCTCTAGGGGAAGAGCAGCCTATGGCTCAGTAATGATCAGGAATATCCTTCCTTAGAGTCCAAATTTACAGTACAGATTTGGGTAGCTTAGGACCCTCTCCCAAGAGCTGGGTAATGAATGAAAAGAATAGCATCAGATAAAAATGTTTTATAATCACCGTAATGTTCCATCTCTGTTGTTTATTTTCATTCTTCCTCAACTTCCCTCCCCCCAACCACCTCCATGTTCGACTTTGGGAAGGATCGAAAGATGCAGGAGGAACTACAGTTCCTTTGTTTGAGTTCCAGGTTATGCTGTTTTATCTTGTTCTAATACTTACAGGTTTAAAGGGTAGCAAACTAGATCTGAGGTATGTTAGGTGACTAGGGCATTATGGGTAAGGGAAGAGCTCAAGAGTTTCAGTGTTCCACAAGCTAGAAGCAGCAGCAGACTCAGATCCAAGGTCAACAGTTGAGGAAGAATGAAAATGCACAACACAGATGGAATGTTATGGTGAGTACATAACTTTTTTTTTCAGACCTGAGATTCCCAAGTATGTCTGTGTCGGAAGTGAAGTGTTACTCTTCTTTGACACCGAAACTTTCACTGACTGAGACGGGTCTGACCTTATCAGGTCCAGAAGGATCTCAGGGCTGCAGCATCTGTGCATAATCCAGTGGGTTGGGATCCACTCCAGTGCTCTGGGAGCCATCCCTTCCTCTCAGAACTTCAGTGCTAAATAGCTCAGCTCTGGCATTTGCCTTGAGAATGGAACTGGGGGGGGATCAGTTTTCAGACTTCACAGTCTTCTCAGGATCTATGGGATTGATGCCCCCCATGGCTTCAGCTTTCGAGGTAGTGGAAAGATCTTTCTCCTCTTCAGTAGAAAAAACATCCTTACCCCCACTGGCTCCACCATACACTCAACTGTCTCCTGTAGAAGCTGGGTCTTTTCATTCTGCCCCCATCAGGACAGCTAATCCAGTCAAGTCTCAGGACTGTCCTCATTCAGGACACTGCTGGCACTTCTGAGTCCTCTTTGAAACCTCCCACTGAAGAGCCCCCTTAGAAGTGGACATGTAAAAGGAGACACCTAGACTCTCATCAGGAGTTATTAAATGAAGACACTGACTTCGATAAAGGGGAATGGTCCCCCAGATCACCCTTGAGGAAGTTTCATTCAGAGAGATACTCGCACTTTTGAAACTGAAAAAAAAAAAGCATTCCCATGAAGAGTCAGTGTTCCATGAGGCTTTCAGGGCTGGCTCAGCTACAACTTGGGTAGTCCTCCCGGTGGATGAGATGGTAGACCTCATCTCCCACCAGGCTTGGAAGGATTTGGATGTCATGGAGCCCATCCCTAAACATCCAGACAAGTATCATGTTGCTGCAAAAGCTAGGGTTTATTGGAGGAAGGGTCTCCCTGTAGATCTGATGGTGGTTGCAGCAGCCACTAGGAAAGATCTAGTGGAACAGGGCTCTACTTTCCATCCCCCTAATAGGGAATCTAGGGCACTGGACAGATTTATGAAGCATGTCTACATGCCAGAGACAAAGTCCAAGAAACAGGTATAGAACAGCTAGACGTACTGATGAACCAATACAAAATTAAATCCAGTAACAAAAGGCACAGCATGACCATCCATGTAAAACAGGGTTTATTATATCAAGCTTTCAAGTTAAAACTCTTTTTCAAGAAAAATAGTTTTAACTCGAAAGCTTGATGTAATAAACCCTGTTTTACATGGATGGCCTTGCTGTGCCTTTTGTTACATGTCAGAGACCTTTGCTCTCAGATCTCTGAAATATTTGGCATATGTTACAAGATTTCAGAGGGAATGGATCAAATATCCTCTCCGGGTCCATGTCTTTGGAGGATAAAAGAATAGTTTCTTCTCAGCTGGCCATCTCCAGTCTTTATCCATTGTTTCCATGAGATTGATCTGTCATGCTTCAGAGGGAGCTGCTAGAGTGGTGGGTCAGACTTAACCATTAGAATGCATGCCAGGATGCACATTTGTGACTATGTGGAGCCCTTCAAGTCTTCATTCATCAAAGCTCCCTTTGATGGATCCACCTTATTTGACCCTGAGATGAAAGAGACTCAGTCTAAGAGTGAGCAAGATGGGAAGATGCTTTCTGCCATGAGAATCTGTTTTTCTATTCCTCTGAGACTTTTTCCAGAAACCAGAAAGGTGGGCAGAAAACTTTTTCAGAAAGTTGCAAGGTTCTTCCTAAGACTCCTGTGGAGAAAGACCCCCTCACAGCAGAAAGCGGAATTCTAATGGGAGACACCATGCTCACAGCAGAGGTGGCCCACAACACCAGATGTTCAGAAGTCCTTTCTTGGAAAAGCCTTATCATCATCTCTGAAGGGTTACCCAACTACTGCACTCTGGAGCGAAGTGGGGGATACCTATCTCTGCACCCACAAGCCTAGATAGCCATTACCAATGATTCCTGGGTGCAGAATATTATATCCAGAGATTATTATATACCATTTTCCTGTTTTCCTCCAAAATGCAACAGAAGAATTTCTGATGGTCCATCCAGTCTGAGGAAAGCTGTAGCTACAGAAATACAAAAGCTGCTAAAAAAAAGAGTCATGTAATCGGTCCCATCAGACCAACAAGGAACCAGAACGTACAGGAGTTTCATTGTCAAAAAAGACCAGAAAACTAAGACCAGGTTTGGATCTCAGCAATCTAAACAGTTTGTGAAGCACTCAAAGTTCTGGATGGTCATGATTCAGTCCATCCTACTTCTTTTAAGGAAGGATGATTGGATGTACTCTATAGAACTTCAGGATGTGTACTGTCATAATCAAAATAGGCATATACTCCAGGAGATATTCACACTTTTGGCTGGGTGCCAGTCACTTCCAATTCAAAACACCACCACGTTTTGGTCTCACCACAGCCTCCAAATTCACCAAATATATGGCAGTGGTTGAAGCTCATCCGAGACTACAAAGATTCCAGGTATTTCTGTATCTAGATGACTGGCTGCTATCTGCTTCCACCAAGCCTCTTTTACTTTAAGGCACAGATCACTCACTCTGTATCTGTTCCCATATGGGCACTACTATAAACGTCTCCAGGTCTCAACTTTACCAAGCACAAAATCTGGAGTTCATTGGAGCCCATCTAGACGATATGCCACAGAGTATAGCTGGAGTTTTTTTAGACAGTCAGCATAGGGCATCTGCTTTAGGCCTGTGATTCTTTTAGTGAGGTATTTCTGCAGCCTTTCCAGCTGTTGTAGATGTTTTGTGAGGTACATACCAAACGGGATGTTGTTCTCTATAATGGGTCTAATGAGGGATGAGTACAGTGGGACAATGACTTTCTTTTTTCTAGATGAAAAGCCCTTATTGATGAGGTGTGCCACACAGAAGGATTTCCTGACTGTTGTGGCAATGTGGTTAATGAAGATGAGACCACTGTCCACCTGTGTCCATAAGTCTCTCATCACACTTTCGGTGTTTAGTGTACTGCCACCTATGTGGTAATTCATGGGTACATGTTTTTTCCCAAAGAGGATAACTATACATTTCTTGGCATTAAGCTTGAGCCCATGGTTCTGGCACCAAGCATCTGTTTCTGTAAGGCCCGTTTGTAGAATATCCTCATCATTTGGGGATTGTATAATGGCTCCCAGTTTGCAGTCATCTGCGAACTTTGTTAGCCAGAGTCCCTTAGTGTTGTACTGTACTTCAGAGAAGTAGATGCCAGACAAGAGCAGTCCCAGGACTGAACCCTGAGGTACTCCACTTGTCACTTGTCTGGAGCTGGATTTGGAGTCGGCTACTTTTACAATCTGGGTTCTGTCAGTAAGCCAGTTGGCAACCCATTGAGTGACATAGGGATTTATGCCCAGCTTAGTAAGTTTATCTATGATTCCAGAGTGGGGGATGGTGTTGAACGCCTTGGCGAGGTCCAGATAGGCTGTGTGGACTGCCTTACCCTTGTCCACAGCTCTGGAGACTGATTTGATGAAGTCAGTTAGGTTCAGGAGACAGGATCGGCCCTTCACGAACCCAAACTGGGTGGGGTCCAGTGTTTGAAGGTTGCCAATGTCTTTGTTTATAAGTTCCATGATAATGCGTTCCATGCCCTTGCAGATCTGGCTTGTCAGACTGATGGGACAGTAGTTCCCGGGATCCAAGGGGGATAACTGTAGCTGTGCACCACTCAGTGGGCATGAAGTATGAGGTGAAGCTATGATTAAACATGACACTTAGGTGAGGTGCCAGTTAAATTTGTAGTTCATGTAGTACACAGCCTGGGATGTCATCTGGTCCCATGGATGCTGTATTCTTAGCTTTGGAGAGTGTGGTTTCTACCTCTGTGGCCGTGATTACCAGAATTTGGAAATCTTTTGGTACTGAAATGGGCCCTTTAGCAGGTGAGAGGGGGGTGAATTTGGCACTAAATCGATCTGCCAGGATATTGGCATTATCCTTGGGATCAGTGTATTTAATGCCATTCTGTTGTAGCTCAGAGCAGATCTGAGCATTGCCATTTAGATTCTTGACATAACTATAGAATGTCCACCTGAGTTGGAAAACAGTACTGTAAATCCACTCGAAACTTGGTATCACGTAGTAGAAATAAAAATCTCCACTAAGGCAGCATGAAACACTAATTTATTTAAAATGGTTTTGAAGCGCTATAGGCATAATGTTTCTGATGAAGTTTCGCTGACTGTAGCAAACGAAAAGCGCTTCAAAACCATTTTAAATATTTTAAATAAATTAGTGTTTCATGCTGCCTTCGTGGAGATTTTTATTTCTACTACGTGATACCAAGTTTCGAGTGGATTTACAGTATTGTTTTCCAACTCGGGAGGATATTAGCAAGCTGGACTTGGGTTTTATTTTCTCAGTTTGTTTGCTGTTTTTTGTTCTTATAACTATAGAATGTATTGTGGTTGTCTTTGGAATCTTTGACAATTTTATTTTTGTAACTAGCTTTGGGGATTTTATGAGGGATCTCAGCTTCTTAATGAGGCTGCTAAGCGAGTTTTTTTACAACCTGGGATTTTCTTCTTTTCTGCAACAGTTTCTTCCTTCTGTTGTATAATTTTGTTTATGGCAGGGGACCACCAGATTGGCTTCCTTTTTTTGGAGGAGAGCGTTGTGCTTCTATTTGGGATGGCACTATTCATGCACAAGTAGATATTCTCATACAGTGCCTTAGTGTAGGATTCAGCAGTCGAACTTTCAGCTTCCGTCTGCATGGGTGCCATGAAGTTTGTCACTTCTGACTTAAGTAGCATGAAGTTGGCTTTGGAGAAGTTTTTTTACAGAGGTTTCCTTACTGGGGGGTGGGGGTGGGATGTGGATGTCACGGGTGATTTGCTTATGGTCAGACCTGACCAACGAGGGGGTGACCACTGGTGTGCAGCATCTATCTCCCATGTTGGTAATGACCAGGTCTAGGATATTGGAGTCCCTGATAGGACAATGGATTAGTTGATCCAGGGTGTTGGAATTTATGAATTCCAAGAACCATTGGGAAAAGGTGTTGGTACCAGAGTCGTTTTCCCAGTTAATGGCAGCGTAGTTGAAATCACTCAGTATTAGGGTGTTTGGTTGTATCTTAATATTTTCCAGTATGTTTAGAAAGGTGTAGTGAGAATTGTGGGGCATGGTGTGAAATCTGTAGCAAGCTACAATTTGGATTACAGTCTTACCTAGTGTTAGTTGCACCTGGAGAATTTCAGATGCATTGTGTTGGGCAACTAGCCTGGAGTTGTGAATATCCTTGGTGAATATGGACACTCCTCCACCTTTAGTGTTTTGGTCTTGGTTTGGTGGCCGAAAAGTGTGGTAAGAGTTGTAGCCTGGTATTGCAGGGGTGCTGTCTGGAGTCTTGAACCAGGTCTCAGTTACTGCACAGATATCGATGTTCTCCATTTTTAGGAGTGCCTTGAGATAGTGCATTTTGAGGTTTAGACTTCTAGCATTGAGTAGCATTACCTTCAGATTTTGCATGCTTGTATCTGTTATGGTGGAGGTTTTGTCCTTTGAACCTTGTCTAAAAAAGGCACTATAGGGGTGGCAAGAGCTTTAGCCAGTAACCAGAATCCCAGGGGTGGAAGGTGCAGACCATCTCTGGCAAAACATTGTGGTTTGTCGATCAGGTCGCCCCAGGCAGACAGATACTGGATCCCCTTTGAATGACACCAGAAGCTTAGCCAATTGTTGAAGTCAATCATTTTGCCCTTATACTGTGGTATCATTCTTAAATAGAAAAGCACCTTCCTGCCTGTCAGACCAATGGTGCAAATAACGAATGAACTTGTAGTTGTCCAAAATCAGTTTAATCCAACAATAATCACAATAGTCAAGCGCTTTCGTCCAGCACACACTGGACTTCTTCAGAACTCTCCTCCAATTGCCCAGGCAGAAATGACAACATCGCATAAGTAGAAGGCATCAGGCATGTTTGGATGGTAGCACTTGTGACCGTTTTGAAGAACACTGTCATTTAGACTACTGTCACACTGGTAGAGAAGAATATGATGCACCAAATTCTCATGGCCAGGCTGACTCACAGGTTCAAAGCTAATGGAATTCTTTGCTGGCTGCCTGCCTTCAGACCTTACAGGTCTAAAGTAGTCTAAGGTCTGAAGGCAGGCAGCCAGCAAAGGATTCCATTAGCTTTGAACCTGTGATTCAGCCTGGCCATGAGAATTTGGTGCATCATATTCTTCTCTACCAGTGTGACAGTATGAGTGCTACCATCCAAACATGCCTGATGCCTTCTACTTATGCGATGTTGTCATTTCTGCCTGGGCAATTGGAGAAGAGTTCTGAAGACGTCCAACGTGTGCTGGATGAAAGCGTTTGACTATTGTGATTATTGTTGGATTAAACTGATTTTGGACAACTACAAGTTCGTTCGTTATTTACACCATTGGTCTGACTGGCAGGAAGGTGTTTTTCTATTTATGAGTTTTGGTTGCCTGCCTTGTACACCATTTTGTTTGTTGTGGTATCATTCTTGGCAAAGGCAGGATGCTACTCAGGGCTAGGGTCATACCTGCCTGGGCCACATGATCCGAGAGCTCTTCCATGTCTCTTTTCATGTAGTCCAGTGAGGTATGTCTCAAGTCATTCACTCCAACATGGACAATGACAGAGTCATATTTGTACTTCTTGTGGAGTGACTTGAGTGCATGCATTATGTGGCGGATCCTGGCACCCAACAGGCAGCTGATTGTAATTTTCTCCTTGCTCAGCCTGGTGAGTGGGACATCAGTGTGCCTGACTAAAGAGTTACCTATGACTAAAGTGTTGGGTACGTTGTCTTGCCTTCGGGGCTGTTGTTGGGTGACACACTGGTGTTGTGAGCTATGTGTCACCTTGGTTGTGACTGGTGTTTGTTTACGTTTCAGCTTCAGAGGTCCTTGTTGCATGGGCAGGTTAATGTTAAGGGCCTCTGCATATTTGGGTTTAGTGTTGCTATGTGTGGATGTTGATGGTCTGGGTTTTGAAGGGCTATGTGTTGCCTAAGGTGTAGTTCAGGTGTTAACCTTCTCCTCTTGACTGTCTAGCACAATCCTGGCAGGAGAGAGCATTGCTTCCAGTTTGGCTATGTAATTGCATCTCTCACAGGTTGTAGTGTTGGGTGGTAGGAGGAGAGGGTTATCTGTGTACATGAGGCAGTTGCTGCATTGCCCCAGTATGCCCAGATTCAGCATGTGGACAGGAGAAATCACCAGAAGCTAACCCTTGGACATGCCTGTTTAGGTGCTTTTTTTGTGAAGTACAAGAGCTGTTTTCCCTTACCTTTGCAAGGTACTTTGCAATTATAGGCTGTTTAGTGCCTATAATAAATTTCTCCTTATTAACAAGGAAAATTGAGTGCTTGTATCAATTTAAGGCTTCCTAGTGCTTTCCAGCAGGTTCTAGAGCAAGTGCTAGTCACAGGTGTTCAGATTTTAGTGCTACTACTGAGAAACCAGCTAATTCTAAGGAAAAAAATTTTAGAGCAGATTTTATGCCACCTGGAATAGTTTAACCATAGCCCCGCAGTGCTGCATGATGTGAAAAATGTGCAAGCACACGCGTTTTTAAGTCAGAAAGTTGAAAGGGATAGAAATCAGCCCAAAATGGCTAATAAAATTACAATTTCAGAGCTGAAAACCACTCCTCTAGTGTTAGATAGGCAGTACAATGCTCACCACTCCCACTGGTAAGCAGTAGGACTTCCCTCTACCACAGCAAGGTCTGGATAGCTCTGAACACAGAAAATAAAGTCCTGAAACCAGCAAAGCCTGGGATCTAGACTATACTAGCTAGGAAAGGTGGGAAACAAGCAAACAAGATAGTATTTTTTATTTATTTTTTGGTTAAAACAGGCTAAACAATGCAATAATGCAGTAAATAAACACATAAAAGGCTAATACACTTGAGTGTGTAGCCCTAAACAGTAAATGCAATTAAAACTCTGCTTCCACTTGAGAGTACTACAGTGGACTCTAGTGGTACAGTGGTCAATAACACATCAGCCAGTGTTGACTCCCATTCACATCACAAGTGTTTGAAGATGACGCACAGCATGGTGGATTCATGCAGAGGAAGTTTCCCAGGGCCACCCTTTCATTCCTCCCTCTCCCAAGGCCACAGTGACTACGGATGCCTCCCAGTTGGGGTGGGGGTGACATTGCTTGGGAAGGACAGTCCTAGGTAAGTGGTCTCAGGCAGAGGCCTGTCTTCACATCAGTGTCCCAGAAATGAGAGCAGTCCTCTATGCACTGTAGGAGTTTCAAGATGTTTTCCCTGTAGGGATGGTTACAGTCCACACTGACAACATGTCAGCAGTCTGGTGCATCAACAATCAAGTGGGAACTAGATCTTACCCACTTTACAAGAAGGCAATGAGAGTTTGGTAATGAGTGATCTCTTCCAACCACATTCTCTTGGCAATGTGTATTCCATGAAAACCAGCATGCTAGCAAACTAAGCAGGTCCATCTTACTCCCTCACAAGTGGTCTCCCAATCAGTCAGTGACAGACATGATTTCTCACCAGTGGAGTCAATTGTGGTGTGACCTCTTTGCCTCACCCTTCAATACCAACTGCAGCAGATACTTAGCCCTGATCCCCTGGAAGGGGGTCATAAAGAGATCCTGTAGTCCATGATTGGCCCTCTGGTCTATTATGTGCCTTTCCTCCCACTCCTCTCATACCCATGTTTATTCAGAAAGTGTTCCAGCAGAAGATCAGGGTGATCCTCATTGCTCCATTCTGGCCTTGCTAAGTATGGTTCCCTTTCCTATGGCCTCACCTACTTCACCCTTCCTGGGTGCTGGATCCTGTTCAGGACCTTCTGTCTCACCCTTCAGGGTTGCCTCATCTAGACATGCTATCTGTCAAATTGACTGCATGGTTTATGCACATCCAATGATGGCTACAAGTTCCAGGCTTTCCTCTCCTATTAGATACATTCTAATATCATCTCAAAAAGCTTCTACCAGAAAAGCTTATAAAATTAAATGGGAAAGATTCTCTATTTGGGACCTTCAGAGACACTTAAACCCCCTCTCCTCACCAGTTCCAGCTATTCTTGATTTTCTAGCCTTCATTTTCAATAATGGAGCTAGTTATTCAACTGTCAATGTGCAACTGGCTGCTATCTCAAATTTTCACTTGGGTGTAGATTGTTCAGCCTTAGCTTCCTTGAATTTGAGTATAGCCTTTCTAAAAGGTGCCTTCCTGCCTCAGCCTGCAATTAAGGATCCTGTACTTCTGTGGGACCTTACACTAATTTTTCAGGTCCTTACTCAGACCCCATTTGAACCCTCAGCAAGGACAGAGTTGAAATTTTTGCCCTAGAAAACTCTTTTTCTAGTCGCCATTACATCAGATGGACAAGTATCCAAACTCCAAGCACTTTCTTCTCGGCCACCTTACGTGATTTTTCACAAGAACAGTGTTTCACTTCAAACTAATTCCTCCTTTCAACTTAAAATAGTCAGAAGCTAACCCAAACCAGTCAATTAATCTACCAGTCTTCTTTCCCAATTTTTCCAACATGGGAGAATACATGCTTCATTTACTGGATGTTCATAGACGGCTGAGATTTTACATTCACAGAATTAAAGATCTAACGAAATCAGAACAGTTATTTGTATCCTTTTCCAAAGCCAAACTGGGCATAGCAGTGACAAAAGTGACTGTACCTAGAGGGCTCACTGAGTGCCTTACCTTTATTTACAGCAACAAAGGTCTGTCATTACCCAAACCTCCTAAAGCACACTCAACCAGGTCTATGGCTACATCCGATTTTTGGTACTACTCATCTTTTGATGATATTTGTGCAGCTGCTACATGTCTTGTTGCGCATACTTTTGCATCTCATTGCAAATTGGATATATTATCAAGAAATAGGACATCATTTGGCTCTATGGTACTCCAGAATATCCATCCTTGAGGGTTTTAAAGGATACCAGAAACTTGTATGACAGGTAGAAACTGATTGTTGCCCTTCCGTATAAATGTCTGTTGGTAAGGAAAGACTTGTGTTTTGTTTGATATGCTGCATGGGACAGTGTAATACAACCATTAGGATTTTAGCTGAATATCTGCATTCAGTAATACACTTGAGGACTGAGTTCTTTGTGGACAGTTCTCCTGAAACATTTGAACCAGCTGTTAAATTTGTAAGTTTGTTTATGGCAAATGCAAACAAGAGTATTTGGTCTCATTATCTGACTTGGGATTTATGTCCTAAAAAACAATTCTTTTCTGCTATTTGGGACTCATTTTTAAAGCCAGAGGATGTGAAATATTTCCTGCAGGATCATTTTGAAAAGACGCATAAAGTTAAATACAACTAATTGACATAAAATGAAAATGGACCAAGGAATGAGAGGCTTGGTTGATTTAAATCTAAAGGATAATCAAGTGGTACATTTAAATAATGTGGTAAATTTACTTGCCGGTAGAGGTACACTGCATTTCTTACAAAAGCCTAAAGCATGTTATCTGTTTTGGGGGTGCTAATCATTTAATTCAAAAATGTACAAAACAATGTGAACATTATAGGGAGAGTGGGCATACCAACATATTAATGTATACTAAATCTGAAAGTAACTTTCATGTTTGGCTTGTGTGTGAACAAAATTAAGATGAGTTGTGAGAGGAAGAATAGATACTAAAAGGGACAGAGGAAACTGTAGTGGACCAAGATGTAAAAACTCAAAAATCTGTAGTTGATGGAACAATGTTACTTGAGCATACACAGCCAATGTTAGAAGCAAATAGATGAATCAAGAAGTTCACTATATATCAACACAAAATAGATTTTATGGATTAAATATTGAAAATCAATTGGATGATAATGTTAACAGAAATGAAAAAGTAAGAGAACTGTTATTTTGTATGGGGGTTAATACTTAGAAAAGAAATATGAAAAGTAAAGTAAAAAGAATGAGAAATGAATAATATGGAAATTGCTTAATTAAATGTGAATGGCATTAGTTCTCTCCAAACATTAGCAATCTACAAAGGTATAAGGATTTATAAGGTGATATGATATGCTTATTAAATATTAGCAAGTATAAAGCAAAGAACAGAAGTTGAGACAATATGACAAGGTAAAGTGATATGAACCATGAGAAAAAAAGAACATTCTGGGGTAGTGGCGTTGGTAAAGAAAGGTAAATACATGGTTATGGTCATATCTTTAATATATCCATGTAGATGTAGCATGATTGATGTAAGATATAGAATTTTCATGCTATGGTGGACATTAACTTAATTTTTGATCGGAGATTTTAATTTAAACCTATGTAAAACAATAAGGAAGCCCAGAAAGTGATTTAAAAGAGGCTATAAAAATATGTAAACTGGAACATTTGAAAATGGGGAGAGGCATACAATTTATGTAAAAGGGATGGGTTTGGAACAGAAATCAAGTATTTCATTTTGAAGTGAATTGCGAAACGGAGGTGACTTATTTTTCCTTTGATTGCTTAACTTTATAAGGAGTTTGGCAAAAATAGAGAAAGTAAGAACAGTGAAGAGTATCAAAAGGTATGATCAAAGTATAATTAAAAATTTGTTTTCTCTGGGAGTATCATAAAGAGATAAGAGGGTGTTATAATAGCTGGGGTGTCTGGTGGGTGATTCAGAAAGACAGACATAAGACAGAATGCATTGAATGTAAAGTTGTTGAGAGTGACAAGAAAGGTAAATGGGATGCTACTGAAAAAATACCATAGTTTGTAGGAGATGTAAGGTGGAAATGGAGATTTATGAGGCAAATATGAGGAAGATGAGAGAATGTATAGAGAAACATTATTGATAAAATGAAGAAAGGAATAAATAAATCATTAAATCAAGGCTAACAACTGAAGAGGGTAATGACTTGTTTAATTTATAAAGATGGAAAGGCATGCTATACACAAGATCTGGCTTTAAAAAATAGTGCAAGGATATATAAAAGTGTATAGGGAACCAAAGAAATTGGCAGTGTTAGACAAAATGTGGCAAGTAAGAAAATTAAGGAAGATTGAGATTGGTGGATAAGAAATCTGCAGTATTAAAAGATTTGAAAAAATATACTACACTTGGTATGGACAAATAATGTTATGATTGTATATACCTAGAGTGAATGATATGAAAATATGTTTTCATTTGTTCTGAATGAATGATATAAGGAGGGGAAATGTAGATAGTTGAATGACTGTTATTGCCACAAAACATATAAAGGAAAGGGAAAAACAGGTGACAGTTTGGACACTTGGAGACCTGTATCTCGTAGTCAGACTACAAAATTTTGATTATTAAGTTAATTTAGCAGGTATAGTGATTGGGGTAGTACTGGGAAGAGATATATGGCTTCCAAGGTAAAGGGTTAAAATAACTCTTAATATCAGTAACAGAAGTAGAAGAAAATATAAGGACAACAAGGTAGGTAGAATGTTACTTTATTAAGTGAGTGACTGTGTGTATCTTGTTGTTTTAGGAAGAAATTTAAATCTTTATGTAAAGCTGTGTAGGAATTATCACACATAATGTCTTAGTAAATGTATGATTTGTTGAGGTAGTAAAAATGAGAAAAAAGGCTTAAATAATCATGCTCTTCTGTCGAATTTTATGTGCAGTAATAGTAAGTGGGAAAGTATGTGAACTTAACCAAAGGTTAATAGCTGTGAGTTGGGCTGTTATTACCCGAGTCATTTTTTCATGCAGTTTGATTACTGTACCCAAAAGTATATTTTGGATGAAACTACAGTGTTAGAGCAAAATGTATTTACAAAAGGGCATCACTTAAATAATGAAAAAAATAAGGGATGAAGGGATTTGGAAAAGATAAGTGAGCTTTATTTAACAAAGAATGAGATAAACTATTAGAAATTACTTATGGAAGAGTGGATGTGTATTTTAAGGGACAGAAAAAAGAATAAACAGGCAATACAAATTACAGTGATAAGGGGATTTGACTCTCATAGCAAAAGACAGCATATATAATGCATTTTGCAGTAGTTAGCCAACTTAGTTGTTATGGGGGAGTGTTCTACCTTCCTGAAGAATTGAAGAAATTAATTCAAGATTTAATATTCATGTTTTTTTTTTTGGTATGGGGTCTAGGATATTTCTTATGACTGGAAGAAATTATAAGGAAAGAAAAAAGAGAGGTTGAATTTGATAAACCAGCAATCTGTTTTTGTATACTAGGAGTTGTATGTGGTACTAAGAAGTCTGTTTTGGAAAAAGTGTTACAAATTAAATATAGGGATTGTTGAGAAGAACTGGGTTAGAGAAAGGGAAACTGTGTGCCAGTGATTGTTTGTTTTGTGATTATAATAAGAAATGAGGTTAAATACTGATGAAATGGGAGAAGACAGACTTAAATGGTTTACTATGATAATGAAGAATTTTATTTGCTGGACCTATTGGAATAATGCATCAATGGAAAAAGATATAGCATACAATGTATTTTAGACCTGAGGGGGGTTCTTTAGAGACTGCTTTAAAAACCTGCCTCTAAAAGTTGAAATGAAATATAAATAGATAGTTGAAAGCATATGTTTTGTACAATACTGTAAAGGAGAAGAAACAATGGCACTTTTTTATTGTAAACATATTGCAGTTTTGGAGGGATTTGGTTAAATAAAATTTATTAAAGGAAAATGTGAAAATATTAATTTAGCTATGCTTTTTATGGTTATTATGGAAATGTACAGAAAGGAGAAAAATTGTTAGACAATGTTATTTGAAATTGTGTTTGGTATATATGGAATGGAAGATATGGGGTTGTGCTACTTAATAAAAAACTTGGATAATACTGAAATGGCCAATAACATCCATTTTTGTTTGCTGCAGAAAAGCTGAAAAGGGTGTCGGAAACTGAAATGTTAAGACATTTTTACATATGTCTAAACAAATACGTATATAAGAATGTGCAACTATGTAACATGCTATTTTAGTATTTTGTAACATTCAGTAAGAGTTTAATAAACTTAAATTTCCCTATTCTTTCTTTCTTTGATAAGTGCTGTGTGATTTTTTTTTTTTACATCCACCTGGGTTATCACCAACTGAAGTATATATGACCAGTTTAATGCCTCATCTGAACAACAGTAACTCAGGAGACCAGCACAACTGTTATACTTCATAGTAGCGTTAGTACTAGAAAATTAATCTAATCACTTGGTGGAATTAAACTACAACCCTCTCAACATTCTGTTTTAAATGTTTGTGTGCTACTTCTAGGGCCACTAACACTGTATATTTGACTAGTCCCGTTGTTCCTAGGCATTAATCTTTTTAGTTGCTATACATTTGTCTGCTATGCGTACATTTTTACCAACTTCTACAAGTGACTTAAAAATAAAATCATTAAAGTTTCTTCTTGCTAACTTGTTTAGCCTCCTAAAAGACAGTTCCCTTGCTTGGGATTTGAAGTTAGCATTGTACTTCCTTGAAATTTGCAACTTCCCTGGATATTTATTTTATTTATTTGCAATTTGTTAACCTGGAAAGTCCATTGGGCTAGCATGCGCCCTTTTTCAATGAAGGCCCGGGGAAAAAAGCTCCATGTACATACATACAGAAATAATACAAGTAGCAATCACATAAAAATTAATACAGGGTAATATATAAGTCAGCAGAAGTTATTACAAACAATTTCACAATACCATTAATGAATCACATCAAAATGAATGCAGGGTATTATGAAAAAAAAAGTCAGCAGAAGTTATTACAAACACATAAAAAAATAACAAAACTGTATAGTATGCCAAAGTTATAGGTTTATGGTGCATTAAGCAATAAGATTTCTGGGAGGTAGATAACCTATAATATTTAAAGTGAAAAAAAAAAAAAGAGGGAGAGTAAGAATTTATAGGAGTCAGGAGAAGGAGGAAGAATAGGATGTCTGAGTGCAAGGTAAAGTTTTGAGAAGGTATACTTGACGGCAGTGGAAGTAAAGCATATATATTAGGAGGGGTGGGAGCAGGAGCATTCCCATTTAGAAGAAAGATAAGAGTTGAGTAAGGACTTAAACGTAGAGAGGTTATGGGTGGTTTGAATATGGGGAGGAAATGAATTCCATTTCTATGCTAGAGTGAAAGATAAAAGAAATTGGCCAGGAATGTGTAATGGTCTATGCACTTCCAGTAGGTTTTGTTTATTAGACCTGAGGGATTGGTCAAGAAGGTGCATGGTAAGTTTGGAAGAGAGAGAGAGAGAGATGGACATTGAGAAGGCTTGAAGATGAGTTTATGGGCAGTGGAGAGTTGAATGAAGTAGAGATAGTTGGGCAGCTCTAGCCAGTTTAAGGAGTGTAAGGAGTTACAGTGGTGAAAGAAAACTTTGGCTCTTGTAGTATACTTTGAGATTGTATTGTAGCAGAATGCCAGTTTAGTTTTAAGAGTGGCTTGAAGATTGGTAAGGATGGGTGCCCCATACATTAGAGAGGGGAGGAGGAAGGTAGTAGAGTGGGTAAGTTTAGTTGAAGAGGTTAGATAACGATTGTGGCAGTAAAGCATACCAAATTTCTGGTCAGTTTTCTTAATGTTAGTTTGAAGGTGGATGTCAAACTTTAGTTGTTCATAGATAAGAACTCCTAGAAGCTTGGTATGGGTGACTACTTTGATCGGAGTCATATTTTGGCTTATTATAGAGAAGGAGTTTTTGTCTATTTTGGTGTTTTTAGAGGTGGTGAATATCATGATTTTGGTTTTGGATGCATTGAAATCTAGGTGATTGTTTAGCATCCAAGCCTCAGTGCTGATGAAGGCAGCCTGAGTTACTTGCAAGGGTGTGGGGAGAGATTCAGCAGAGCAAATGATCACAGAGTCATCGGTGTATTGGATGGGTTTAGCATTTGGGATGCAAAGATAGAAGTCGTTTATGAAGATATTGAAAAGTAAAGGGCCCAGTATAGAACCTTGGGGGATGCCTGTGAAGGTGTCTAGTTAGGAGGAGGTACAGTTGTTCCATTTAATGACCTGTTGCCTATTTGAGAGTTAAATAAAGAACCAATTGATAGTTGGAGATGAAAGATTAAGGTGAGAGATCTTAGACAGTTATAAGGTATGGGAAATGGTATCAAAAGCATTGTCTAAGTCTAAGGAAAGGGAAGATAGTATATTTCCTGAGTCACAGGCATGGTTGATATTGTCGAGGAATGATAGGAGAGCAGTGGTGGTACTGTGACTGGGTCTAAAACCATGTTGTTGGAGTAAGGAGATGATTGTCTAAAAGGTAAAGTAAGAGTTGTAGGTGAATACATTGTTCAAGTATTTCTGAAGTAGGAGAGAGGATGGCTATGGGACAGAAGTTGGAGATGTCAGTGATGTTGCCACCTTTATGTAAGGGAATGATAAAAGCTTTTTTTCCAGAGGAGGGGTACACAGGATTCTTGGATGGAGTGGTTGACTAGAATACAGATGGTGAGAGGTATGCCTTCAGCAGCTAACTTGAGAAAATTAGATGGCAAGTTGTCGGAGGCATTAGAACATGGTCTTAATTTATTGAGAGGTTTTTTATAGTGTTGACAGGGATGGGTTTGAGGGAGAAGGGAGGGGGTGGGTAGTATTGGTAACAGAGGGAGAGGAGTTGGAGGGGGGAGATGTAGGAGGAGCAGATGAGTTTTTAGGGAAAGATGTAGTTAGCTTGGCTATTGAGTCAATGAAGAAGGAGTTAAACTTGGAGGCTATGGTATGGTCTGGAGCATTAGATTCCGGGCAAGGGTTGTCTTTTCTGCTGGCACTAAGGAGGGTTGTGATACTACAACAAAATTTCTTGGGGTTGGATTTGCGATCATTTTGTAGCTTAGAGTAATAGGATTTACAGTCAGAGGCAATCTGTTTTTTAACTAGATTTTGAAGTCATTTATATTCGGTAAAGGATTTTGGAGTCTTATGTTTTTGGTGGAGTTTCCGTGATTTATCACGGATATGCATAAGGGTTATCGTATCTTTGGAAAGCCAAGGAGCAGTTTTGGATTTGAATCTTTTAATTCTAGGAGGGAGGGTGGCCTAATGGTTAAGGTGTTTGCCTTACAAACACAAGGTGCAGGGTTTGAGTCTCACAAGGGATAATTGGCTAGGCTTAAAATGGCTCGCAAGGGGAGTTAGCTTAGCATGAACCTATGAACCTATGAGCAAAGCTGTTTAGTATGTTAATGAAGGAAGAACTGAAGTAAGTAACAGCATTGTCTAGAGGAAGAGTTTTCAGAGCGTTCCAGTTCATTTGTTTTAAACAGTCAGAGAAGATTGATGGTTGGAATTTTTGTGAGGGTATAGGTTGAGATATAGTTATGTTGCAGGTGTAGAGGGGGAGGAGAGCAAAGTGTAAAACCAGGTAGGTGATCACTAAGAGGATCGGGCAAGGTGCCACTGTTAGAGATGTAGGGATATGAAACTAATATCCAGTCTAAAATAGTACCTAAAGAGGTATCTTTAGTGGGCCTGGTAGGAGAGTTAATTAACTGAGAGAAACCATATAGGTTTATACTGTGGGAGTTGGTGGCTGAGTGTATGGAAAACCAGTTGATGTTGACATCTCTTAGGATAATTGTTTCATTACTAATATTGGATGAGAACCAAGAAAGAATATCTTCAAGAATGGGGATATTGTTTCCAGGTGGAATGTATAAGACAGCTATCACTATATTTTTATGATTGTTAATCTTTAGGAGATCCAGGATTATTTCAGCTGTAGTAAATTGAGGTATAGGGTTGGTATAGGGTGTCACTGTTAGAGAGGAGGAAAAGAGTAGGGCTACTCCGCCTACTTTCTTCTGAGCTCTCATTTGTAATGATTCTGTAGTGGGGGGGGGGGGTAATTTCAGAGTCTTTCAGGTGAGGCTTGAGCCAGGTTTCAGAAATGGATAGAATATCAGGGTGCTCATGGGAGAGCCAAGCATGGAAGTTGGGTAGTTTGTTGCAGAGGCGTTGGGCATTAATAGTAGCAAAGAGAAGAGACTTGTAGGGAGAGGGTAAAGGAGATGGAGAGCAGTTGGTATTAAGATTGGCAGGAGTTCCAGGATTAGGGTGAATATCACCAGAAAGGAGGATAGAGATTAGGCCAAGTAGGAAGGACAGCAGTTCCTTAGGATCTCTAGAGTTGGGGTTGGGAGTAAGGAAGAAGAAGGGATAGTGAGTATGAGGGGTGGAAGTACCTTTTTGGGGTCAAAAGAATCTTTCTGTTAAAGGGCATATAGTTGTTAAAATGGTTTAGGTAGAGAGAAATATAGGCAGAATAGTGGGGTTCTTTTTTGGGATGGGTAGAGGTTATATTGAAGGGTGGAGAATAAGTGAAGGCAGGGAGATAGGTGAGGTAGAGTAGAGGAAGAGTGGAAGAAGAATTATAAGTAGTGGCACTGCAGGTATGGTATGCATGGTTAGTGTGATGTTATAGTAAGGGTGGTTTATAATAAGAGAGGGTGTATTAGTGTGTTGATAGTTAAAAGTGTAGTGTATTGAAGGTGCTGAGGTATAGGTGATTGGGATTACACAGAGGAGAAGAGATGGTATAATTGGTCAGGGGGGGGGGGATTGCAAACAGGGTGGGAAGGAGGAGCATGGTGTGATATGTTCAGTGAAAAGTGGGAATGGCTTTGTGGCTATAAATGTAGTGATAGCAGGAGCAGGTGGGAAATGGGGGCAGGCTAGAGAATCAGAGTGAGCCCGTAGGGTGGAGTGGGCAGGGCTGAGAAGGAGAGCTAGTCACAAAGAAAAACAATCAATGGAAGGAAAAGTGTGGAGGAAATCACAAATAGTGGCTTGTAAAGCCCAGAGGTAAGTTTAATATCAGGGAGTGCTACAGCTATACACTAAATGAACATTCAAGTAGCAAGTAGAAAGGACAAATTCCAGGGAGTTGCAATGAGCAGTAACACAGTTTCTAACACCAACACCAAGTCAATTAGATTTAAATTACATTTATAACAGCAGTTGTAGTACAGCATTCTTTTTTGACATCACATTACAACAGTAGGAGTAAGAGACCAGTTGGCATAATGGTTAAGGTCTTCACCTCTCACGCACAAGGTTCGATCCTGACCCCTGACCAATGCCTGTTTGGAGTTTGCATGTTCTCCCTGTGTCTTTGTGTGGTTCCTCCCACCTCCAAAAAACACGCTGAGTTTCCATCTCAAACTCACCAATGAATGGAGCTGTGGGTAGCAGCACAGACCCTACATGGTGCCCTATAGGGGGAAGAATTGTACAGACCAACCGCTTTGGGCATCTATTGTGGTGCACAGTTTCCTTAAGATAGGAGAACACAGATCACAGACTGCACACCATGGCAGGGCTAGCCACTCAATGGTGTAAAATATGGCTCTAGGTGATTTGGTCATGTTGACTAATGTCACCAAAAATGGGCATGGGTAGTTACCGCTGATAAGTAGGTTGAGGACCCGGCCTTCTCCAATGCCAGGGACCCATGCTAATGGTGGGAGGGATATATGTGCTCCATTTGGCCAGTGTGTGCCCGCCATAAAGGCCAGCAGCCCTGGGCCAATAAGCTACTGGCTGACTGGTGTCTAGTTCCCCAGCCTGGGTTACCTGGGATAGCTCTGTTGAGTGAAAGCTGGACATAAAACCAACCAACCTGACAAACATGAACTGAGAATTGCTACGCTTAATGTAAGTTCATTGACAGGATGCAGCTTGGAAGTGGATGACATGATGATATGGAGGAGGCTGGACATCCTATGTATCCAAGAGACAAGTTGGAAGGGGGGTGCAGCAAAGCCACTTGGCTTGGGATCCAGACTCTACTACTTAGGAGGGGGACAGGCTAGAAATAGTGTAGGAATTGTGGTGAGAGAAAGGCTTCAGAAGGCAGTGAGGGATATCATCAGAATTATTAACATACTCATGACAATCAGACTCCAATGTAATGATAGGGCCGCATTCATAATCTCAGCCTATGCCCCACAACAATGTTGTGATAGTGAGGAAAAGAGTGCATTCAGACAGCAATTGCAGGACTTACTAGATAAAGCAGCACAACATGAATTGGTGTTTATAATGGGTGACTTAAATGGACATATTGGGACAGACAGAACAGGATATGAGGACTGCCTGGGTCCATATGGGTGGGGCAACATGAATAAAGAAGGAGAAGCCATTCTAGATTTCTGTCTGGCAAATGTATTAATAGTGGCCAACACATGGTTCAGAAAGAGAGAGAGTCACAGGATCACATACAAGGGTAGCCAACATGCAACTCAGGTAAACTTTCTCCAAGTAAGGAAAAGGCACTGGGGTAGAATCCGTGATTGCAAAGTCATCCCCAGCGAAACAGTTGGCCCACAGCTTAAACTACTAGTTGTCACAATCAGCTGCAAGCAGTGGTCAGAGAAGGCTGTAATGTCAACAGAGATCAGGCTGAAGACCTGGAAGTTGGCTGGAGAGAAAGTACAGCAGTTCAAGGAATTACTCATGGCTCTAGCATCCCAAGAAGTAGAGGAAGTAGGTGGAGTTGAACAACAAGAATGGCAGCACCTAAAAATAGCATGCGGTAGGACTACAGAAAAGATATGTGGCCAAGCCAGATATGGAAATAAGGTACATAAGGAAAGCTGGTGGTGGAATGCAGAAGTCCAGGAAGTCATCAAAAGAAAGAAGGAGTACAGGAAGAAGTGGGAGACAGAAAAGACTAACCAGGCTAGGAAGGACTACTGGTTGGCTAACAAAGAAGCTATGAAAGAAGTTGCAATAGCAAAGAATAGGGCACAGGAGGTACTCTACCAATTTCTGGAAAGTGCCTCAGTAAGTGGCACAAAGAAACTATATCAGGTTGCAAGGCAAAGACAGAACAATAAAGAAGATAGTCAGACACCCTTCATAAGGGATGCCAGCAACAACCTGTTCACCAGTCCACAGAACATCAAAGGCAGATGGAAAGAGTATTTCCAGCAGCTTCTGAATGAAGAAACTCCTATAGAAGCTGTACTTCCTCAGAAACAGCCTACCAAGAGAGAAGAAAAGGAGCCCACCCTAGAAGAAGTAAGAATAACACTAAAGAAAATTAAATCAGGGAAAGCAGCAGGCTCAGATGAGATTACAGCAGATATGGTAAAGATGCTGAGTGAGACAGGGGAGAAATGGCTCCTGAGGGTACTCATGGCAGTGTGGAGAGAAAGGCGTATTCCAGATGACTGGAGAATAAGCATACTCATGCCAGTTTACAAAAACAAATGGGGTATCCACAACTGTGGACAGTACAGATGCATCAAACTCCTATCACATTGCATGAAAGTTCTAGAGAGGGTGATTGCTAAATGGATATGCAGAGTAGTAGAATGTAAGATGGGAGAAAAGCAGTTCAGTTTCAGATCAGGATGCAGCACAATTGCCACAATGTTTGCAGTGAAACAGAAACCTGAAAATAAGCTAGAGATGAGGAGAAAGTCCAACTGGGCATTCCTAGACTTGGAGAAAGCATATAACAAGGTCCGAAGAAAGCTGATCTAGGCAGTACTTTGGTGGTTTGAAATCCCAGAAACATTTGGTAGAATTAGTGCAGGCTATGTACAAGGACCCAATGATTCAAGTACGAACAGTGTTCAGTCTCACACAGAGGATCCCAGTAGGAGTGGGTGTACACCAGGGTTCAGCTTAGAGCCCACTGCTGTTCATACTGGTGATGGACTACATTAGCAAACAGATCTGAGGGGAGAGATCAACAAAGTTGCTCTATGGAGATAATGTGACATTACAGGCAGACTCTGAGCAAGAACTTTAGCAAAGGATAGTAGAGTGGAATGCAAAACTGAAGGCACATGCGATGAAACTAAGCACAGATAACACAGTGGTAATGGCAGCAAATTTAGGAAATCAGAAGAAGCTGAGAATAGAGATAGAGGGGAATATTAAAAAGTTTCAGAAAGTCGTACTAGGAAACAAAACCACTTCAATGATATTAAACGCTCTTTTTATACAAACGTTTTTCATCTTACTCTATAACAAAACTTCTTCAGAAAAAACGACAATTCATTAAAAATGACCCTTATATAAATAATTCAAAATTTTGGCGCCAAAATGCGCACCCGAATCATGGTGAAATTTAAAGCTATATTCACATCCATTACATTTCAGAAAATACATTAGTGCAATACATTAAATGGGTTAAAATAAGATAAAATAATACATAAAAAATATATAAAAAAATACATAAAAAAGACTGGGATTGACTCATGTAAAATACTGTTATTCAGGATTATCCTACATAAATAAATAAATTTTAAACATGTACACTGTTATGAAAAACTTTGAACATCGCTTTAAAGAAGGAAAAACGATGGGGTAAAAACCTGAATTATTATTAAGCACCTCATGATCAATGTTCAAAAAATATACATATATATTAATACTATATACAAAACATATGAAAAACGTAAAAAGTATATATAAAAAATTATGAAAAATTATGTGTATATATGTATCTATGTTTTATAAACACTTTGATCACCAATAATTTTATGATGGTATGATAATGTTTTAAACTATTAATATATTCTAAATGAAGAAAACAGATGCACAGAATATTATTCGAATGTCATCTCTGCTAAAAATATATACAAGTAAACATACCCATGGGGAGTATTACTTTTTTCAAAAAAAAGGAAGGAATATACAAATTAGCTGAATTTTAAAAGTATGTATAATATACTACTTATATATTGAGTTAAATATTTTGAAAGTGTTAGAAAAACTGAACATATATTAAACCTTAAATTATTTAAATAATCAATTTATACTATTATGAACTATTTATTATAAATTATTTAAAAAATATTTTTATATATAGTAAGATATACAAAAAATATTTTTTACCTTTCCAAGCTCTTCAATTTTAGTAAACAGCTAATGGAACATTTTTCATTAAGGCCTGGATATATACATGCATTAAGCCTTATTTGCCACAAGAGTTCTAACTTTTCCAAAAATAGACCAATAGGTCCCCCTCTGGTGTTTTGATGCACCTGTTGTATGATTTTAAACTTGAATTTATGGTCAGGATTCATTTTAATATGCCTGGCTAAAGCATTCCCTTCTTTTACTTGATTAATACTTCTTAGATGTTCTGCAATTCTATCTCTGATCCTACGGTCTGTTTTGCCCACATAGAATGATGGGCAACCTTGGCATTTTGCTATGTACACTACTCCTTTTGTGTTACAGTTATATCTCCCCTTTAGGTAGATTTTGTAACCATTAATATCGATACTGTAACCTGTGTCCATTATATAACAAAATGGGAAATTACCACATTGCATCATGCCTGGATTTCTTATAAATATGTCTTTCTGCCTTTGGAAAAGGAATTTAAAACTATTTATTTTCCTCCATACAAATTTGGGGTGGTTGAGGAGGAGGGAAGTCTGAATGAAGAGTAGTCAGGTGTAGTCTATGACAGAAGAATGCCAAAGAAGCTAAAATGTAAGGTGTACAAGACAGTGGTGTGATCAGTGCAGTGCTACTGTATGGTACAGAAACCTGAACAGTAAAGGTAGAACAGTTGAAGAAGAGAGAGGTGATGGAAATTAAGTGCCTGAGAAGGGTGGGAGAATGCACATTGTGGGACAGATGAAGAAATGAGGACATAAGAGCAGAAGCCAAATTAGCTCCAGTTGCAGAAAAGATCAAAGAGAGCAGATTACAGTGGTTTGGACACATGTGCAGAAAAGCAGAAGACAATCTGGTAAGGACGATTTGGGACAAACAGGAAGATGGTAAGAGAAAGTGGGAACATCCAGCAAAGAGGTGGATGGATTGTGTGAAAGAATATCTGTGACAGTCAGGCGTGAGTGTTGAAGAAGACAGGAGTGCGGCACTGAACTGAGAGAGTTGGTGACAGTTAACACGATACCCTGACCTCATGTAGAAAAAATAAGAAAAAGGGGCTGATGATGATGATGATGATGATGATGAATCAGTAGGATTAATAGCAGTATCACAGGCATCTATATGCAATGAAACTTATATAATTTTCCTAAAGAGCAAGGTTCCTTTAAGAAAAAAATCCCTTCATGTTTGAAGTAATTTCAATTCCTTTTTGCCAAAAGTAACTTGTTACCTTTCTTAACTGATATGTTTCACTGATGATACTTTTCCCAAAACAAAAGGAAAGGGAAAGGGAACTATACATGTTTACTGTTCTTAAATGCTAAACAGCACAAGTATTATACAGAATGACATACAGCATGATCTTCTCTTTATCTCATTTGTGAAATGGCTACCAAAACAATCATGCTGCTGAATATTTTCTAAATGACTGGGGAACTGCATTACCTTTTTTTGGTGTAACAAAACTTTAAGTGTGAGTTGATAGAGTTCAGTGTACTAGAGCATTAACCATTACATCTACCATTATGAGTAATGATTCAGCTCATATTTGAAAAGCTGCAATGTGGACTTCATTTCATACTTTAAAAAACATTAAAACTGTATTGTCAGTTCAGGCCCAGGCCAGGTTTTATCTCAACTGTACCATATGATTTACTCATAAGTGCTGTCCTCCTTTCAATTAGAACATTGCTTCCTGTTGTAGCCAAATATAAGGAAAATACATATTTTATCTATGGAAAAAAAGGATTTTTCACTCATATGCCTTCCACTGTGCAGCTACCATCCCACTTCACCTCTGTTATTGTGTTCTGTCCATATATACATATAAATATACATACACACAAACACACACATGCACATACTTGTATGGATACTACTTAGCTAGACTAAGTGCATGCTTGTCAAAAAAGTGACCAAATCAAATCTAGTTTGAGTAGGGCTGATGTAAGTGCAAGCTCACTGAATACTGGAGAGAATGGAGTTTTCCTTTTTCCCTGGTATTATGCAATCTCGTAGTTGATATATTTAAGCTAGTAGGGATGTAGGGGAGGAGTGCAGGGGACAAACACATGTTGTTTGTGCAGTGCTTTAGTTTGATAATTTCATTGTTTGTTAAGGTTACTGTAGAGCATTTAAACTAAATTCACTTTGATGCTTTACCAAAATAAATGTACATATATAATTTAATAGATTATATAAGGGTAAATATAATGCCTCCTACTCTTGTTTTACCTAAGTTTATTGTTTTCAGAATAGGCAGATTTTTATTTGGATACAATTGTCTGATTTCACTGTTTACTTGTTCAGATTTAATCTAACATCAAGGCTCTCTTTAATGGTTCTTTAAATGGACTTTGCTTTGCCTCCCATCAGGGTTGACATTTTATGCAAAAGCCTTTCTTTAGGAATATCTGCACACCTGTAACAATATTCAGCATAGTGTATGATGGTAGCTACATAACTGTGTAGATCACCAGAGCCCAAAAGTTATTTTTTTGCCACTCACAAAGATCTGATCTTACAACTTACAGTTGTCTGTAAAGGCCTGCATTCAAATATCTAAGTAGTGAAAAAGGTGTTGTAAACCATTGAGTTACAATACATGACCCATACCAGCTTTTTCTGTACTATCAAGAAGGGGACATTAATCTTTTCTAAAAGCATGCAAGTTGTTTTTCACATCTGTTAGGGGAATAAAGATATAAACACCAATTACTGTTAAGTAGCAATACAGGTACTAGCATGCATCTTAGCATGGATAATTTTAGATTAGAGAATGCCTGTGTTTGCAGCTGTCTATTTTGGACAATTGTTCATATTAGGAGGGTTAAACTTCATTATTTGAAAATGTACACATGTTTGTGTATTTCTACTTAGTTAAACTGTTATGGAGATTTTCTGGGAATTTCTTTTTTTCTTTTTCTTTTCTTGAGTTTCCAGTAAAACAAAATATCTTGAAAAATGTGGCATATGTTCAAATGGAGATGACAAAAAAAAACTGTATAAAAGATCAACCTGCCAAACAATAGTGTGTAACCATGTCACATAAGCTAGAAATAGACATTAAAAAAAGTCATATAAAATAGGTGAGAATAATGACTTGTTATAATGGCAACACTTTCCATATTGTCTTGGAATGTGAATGGTCTTACAGGTAAAGACAAAAAGGAAAGAATATTTAATTATATTAAGAAATATAGAGTGCAAATAACTATACAACAGAAGACACATTTGGAAAGAAATGAGCATGCAAATCTAATAAAAAATGCATTTCAGGATGGATATTCAGCAAAATATTAGGGACAAAGGAAAAGAGGAGTACTTATATTAATTGCTAGAGGAGCTGCAATACTGATAGAAGAGTTGGAAAAGATAATAGTGATAGGTGTGCAATAGTAAGAGGCTACTAGCAAGGGAAGAAGATCATACAGGCATGTATTTATATTCCACCTAAAATTTCTATTATGGAGCTTAAAAAAATTGGGGAAAATAATCAGCTTTCAACAGGGAATATTACTTATAGGTGAGGACTGGAATTTGATTTGCAACAATGATGATGTATTTGGGTGGACCTAGAAGGGAAAATATAAAAAAAGAAGGCAGATTTCTGAAGAAATTTATGAAAATACATGGTATAGAAGATGTAAATTCAGTAGCATGAACTCTAAGAGAATGTGCATATCATTCCTCAAGGTACAGTAACTGGGCTAGACTAGATAGATATTATATTTCACAGGAACATGTACATTTAACTGAGAGCTTTTATATACACATCTGATAACTATTTCAGATCATGTGCCAATTATAACTAAGAGAAAAAGAAGGGTAGTGAACTAAAAATATGACACTTGCTCTTCCCCACCTATCTGTTAAAAAGAGAGGAATTTAAAGAATGGGTAGTGGAAATTATTATGGAGTTATTAGGGAAGATAGAAAGTACTCCAAACATTATAGCTTGTGAGCAGGATAAAATGAAAGTAGAGTTTAAAAATAGGCAGAAATAACAGAAAAAGGTATAGTTAAGAGGTAACAAGAATTATTTTGAGGGGGGTGACAAAGGTTAACGTACTGCAGAATAAGAGTAATCTCACAAAACAAGATGAGGCGCAACTGTAGAGTGATAAAAAGAAAGTAAGAGTGTGCCTGGATAAAGCTCCCTATTAAGTAAGCGAACACTTAATATAGTGAACACTGTTTAATTGACAGCTAAATATCGAAACAGCAAAATCCCGAAGACACGGGACAGAATTTTTTTTCCCCCATGGAAAAAAAATCATTGGGCCATTTTCGGGACTTTGCCATTTCCTCCACTGTGGTGTGATCTCGGAGTTGGTATATTTAAGTAAGGTTTTTTTGTTTTGTTTTGATTTTTTTTTTCGGAACTGTGATATTTTTCCCTGGGGAAAAACTGCTGTTCCATTTGTTCAGAATTTTGTGCTTTTTTTGGGGGGGGGGTCGATTATACAGCGTTCGCTTTTGTAAGCATTCGCTGTTATAATGTAGACCCTCTGGATAATATGCATGGATTTACAATGATTGCTGTCAAGCAACTGTATTTGATAATTACTTGAGTGCTCAAAAAACTGTAAGGACAATGACTTAGGGAACAGAAAGTAGAAAGGGTTGTTGTCAAACTTAGGAAGCCTATAACAAGAAAAATAATCAGATCAAAATCTTGCAGAGGAATTAGACATATCAAAAATATGTATGAAAATTTATATACAGCAGAGAAATGGGGAAATCAACAACCAGCACAAATGGAAATTTTTATGGAAGACTTAAATATGGTAAGGGTAGAGGTAGATGAGGCTCAACAATTAACAGTTAAGATAGAAGATGAGATAAAATGGGGATAAATAACCAATATACAGGAGCATCTCCAGGAATACATGTTATTCCAGTAGAAGTTTGGAAGCTAGCAGGGAAGAAAGTGATAAAGATCTGGAAGATTTTATTTAACAGTATTTTAAAAGGAAGGGGAAGCACCAGCATCATGTAAAAAAGTTATGGTGGCTGTAATACATAAAGACAGTAAAGATCTAGTTTCATATAAGCCCATTTCAGTTTTAAACCTTGATTATAAAGTGTTTCTATCAATACTGGCTAATGGCAAACATTCCCAAAATTGACAGATATGGATCAATGTGGTTTTGTACAGGGGAGGAGAACATTTGACAATACTAACAAAAAAATGATGATCCAGACAGAAGCAGAATGCAAGAAAATACTGTTGTTATATATGGGTCTTGGTGCAGAGAAAGCATTCAACAGAGTAAGCTGGGATTATATGAGGAGGGCAATGGAATCATTTGAATTCCCTGATAAATTAATATGGATTAATTAGTAGAATCTATGAGGGATTTGAGGCAAAAATTAATGTGAGAGGTTTCCTCTCTGATAAGTTGTGTTTGAACAATGGAACCAGGCAGTGTTGTCCTCTTTCTTTTTTTTTATTTGCATTACATATATGTAATATGTATGTATATATATATATATATATATATATATATATATGTATGTATGTATGTATATATATATATAAGCAAAGAAATAAAAGACTCAGAAATTCAAGGGTACAATTTGGATGGTAATCAAAAAAGTTGGCTTTATTTGCAGACAATATTATTTTTTACCTGATAAAACCTGAAAAGGACATTTCAGTGTTGTGGAACATTCTGAGATGGTTCCAAGTTTTTTTTTTTTTTTTTGGGGGGATATAATATTAATGAATATAAAGCAAAGGCCATGTATCCACACATGTATTGTTTCAGCAATACCCATATTTATGGGGGCATGATAAAATTATGTATTTATGGGTATGGGTTAAAGGGATTCTCTTATGGTAGCTAAGGATATGTAGGAAGAGACTAAACAAAAGATAATACAAAAACTGGGAAATTTGAAACTCTTACCTATCAATATGGATAGCAATATATAAGCAGTAAAAATATTTTTAGTCCCTTTACTTGTGCACAGGTCAAGCATATTTTTATCAACCAGAGGAGAAGTTGTGGATAGTAATTAATAAAAAGTTGAAGGATTTTAACTGGAAGGGGAAGAGGGCAAGAGTCAACTGGGATAAGTTCCTTCCAATAGAACAAGGTGGTTTAGGATTACTCGATTTGAAGGGATATTTTACAGCTACACAGTTAAGTCTTTTACACACAGCACAAGCAGAAATTTACAAGTCAAATGGGAAAGGGTAATCATGAAGCAGGATAGAGTGGGAATTTGAACACAGATCTTTAAGGAGAATAACAAAAGCCATACAGAATATTATATTCAAAAAGCAGCAAACAGTATACTAAGAACGAAGCCAACACTGGAATGGAGAAAGTAGAGTTTGCGTTAGGGATGACTGCAATTAAGTGTACAGAAAATAAGCAAGAGGAGGCTGGAATGTACTGGAAGAAGCTGGCAAGGGAATCAAAGGGAAGAAATAATCAGAGCTTGAAAGGTAATAGAATGGGAAGAGACCAAGAAGACATTTGGAATGCAGACTAGAAACTGCCTTCCATATCAGGGATTGATATCAGGGTATAGGCAAAGAGGGAAATCCAAAGTAAAAGACCTGCACTAGTCAAGTTTTTAGTTGAATCTAAGACATAAGCTAGTGTTAAAAAATGAATGATTAGTAGGGCATATAAAATATTGCAAGATAACTGTAGCAATCAGTCAGAGGTAGTCAGAAAGATTGGGAAAAGAACTTAGATAAACAATTCACAAAGAAACGATAGAAGGGCATACATATCACTCCAAAATATGCAACAAAGTCTGGAAGATTTTGGATTTTGGCTTGGAAATGTTTGCATAGGTACTATTATACCCCACCAACTCCAAAGAGTTAAGGTAGATGGAAATGGAGGTGTGACAAGGAAGAAGGGGGGTTCCTTATTAAGTAAACAAATGCTTAATATAGCGAATGCTGTTTAATCGACAACCCAGGGAAAAAAATCACTGGGCCATTTTCGGGACTTTGCCATTTCTTCCACTGTGATGCAATCTCAGAGTTAGTATATTTAAGTAGGGGGGTGTGGGGGCAAAGCCCCCCCCCACTTTATTTTGTGTTTGTTTTGTTTGGTTTTTTTTTGTTTTTTTTTACGGACCAATGTTTTTTTCCCCTGGGAAAAAAATTGCTGTTCCATTTGTTTGGAATTTTATGTTTTTGTGGTTTTTTTTTTTTTGGTCGATTATACAGAGTTCACTTTTTTAAGCATTTGCTGTTATAATATAGACCCGAAGGAGGTAACTGGGAGCATAGGTTTTAGGGGTATAATGAGTTGGCAGACTTTAAAAATTCCCTGCAGAGTACTCTTTAAGGAATACCGGGCAAACAAATGAGTGTAACTAAGGAAATTATTACTATCATTATTATTATTATTATTTTTTTTTTTTTTTACCTGGGACTCCAGATCTGAATTATCTAGACATAATAAGGCCTTTTTAAGCTTAATTCTGGTGGCTGCCAAAAAAGCAATTATAGAAAATGGGAAAAAAGTCTAGACACACAGTACTTGAAGTAGTGAATATTGTTACAGAGGAAAGAGAATAGGAAGTGGGATCTTTAGAAAAGAGTGGGAACAAATTACATTAAAAAAATGGAAATTGTGAGAACAATACATTCAAAAATGTTTTGGAGGAATGATGTTTACGAAAAGTCAGGGATTTAACAATTTATGTAATGCTGGATTGATTATATTGTATAGAATAATATGTTTTGTGTAATGTCTTTAAATGTAAACTTGTTAATGTAATTTGTTTACTTTTATATAAATTTAAATTGGGTCTATATTACATTGCCGAAAAACCTTTACAGCGAACACCACATCGTTGACACGTATTTAGCAAAATTCACTTCCGCGATTCATTGAAGACATACAGGGCAAAGACATAGTTGGCCAAGTACACAATTTTGCCCTTTTCTCCACTGTAGTGCGATCTTGAAGTTGGTATATTCAGTGTGGAGGGCAGCCCCCCATATGGGTGAGTTTGGTTTAGTTAGATTTAGTTCTGTTGGTTTGCAGGGCAAGTATTTGTTTGCCCTTTAAGTATTCAGTGACTCTTGGAAGTGAATTTTGCTGAATACATGTCGACAAAGTGGTGTTCGCTGTAAAGGTTTTTTGTCATCGTAATACAGACCCTATAAATTTGCCTGTGTTTCAAGTGTTAATTCAGTAAAGGTGTTTTAAAAACAAGGAGATATAAACAGCTAACATATGTGTCAGTGGTTCAACCCAGTTACTCATCAACAAAACAGGAAAAAGATGTTGCCTATTTTACATAAAAAAATTGACAGTATTAGACAGCTTTTGTAACATCACAGAGACAATATTAAAAGAGCAAGTCTAGGCCTGAACATTTATCAGGAAAGTCTAATTCTCATCTGACCTCTTCAACCCTTTGTATCAGTGGTGAGAGCATCCTCATTGAGGGCTCAAGCCTGAAACAGTCCTTAACTTTAGTTGAGGACTATGTTATTGGGGAAGGTACATTCTCGGTGCCCTCTCTGTAGAATGTGCCCTGTGGGTGTGCACAGCCAGTCTCTCGATAATCAGCCGGAGCATATGGTCAACAAACCTTATCCCAGGGAGTAGTCTCTTAAATAATCAAATAATGAATTGCTGATGCCTGGGACCAAGGTCTGGCCTCCTGGGACCAAGGTCTGGCCTCCAGGGACTGGTCTAGCAGCTCCCAGTCATTACTTATCCAGCAAGTCATCTACCATCAGTAAGTATGACTTTTATCCTGGATATCAAACTGATGTTTGACATCTAGTGGATGGTTGCCACTGGTGTAGAAGTTCACTGCTTGGTTGAATCTGACACCTACAACAGGCCCTGCACAGGCTTCCATCCAGAACATGTTGCCATGGCTAATGCAAGATATAACACTGATTCTCAGTCTTTTGAGGCCTGGTACCAGTCTGACAAACTCTTGTTCCTACACTTCCTCAAACCCTTGGTTAGGGGCTCATTTAGTCCATTTTTTGAGATCCTATGAGACTTTGAAGGATCTCATGCCATTGCTCCAAGACAGGCCGTTAAACTGACTTCACCATGAGTTACTTGTTTTCTGAGTAAACTCTCCCTTGGAGATGTTCAGAGTTATGAGGAATAGATTGGACTGGCCTTAAGTCCCTATTTTGTCTTCCAGAAGTGTATTTAGAGTTTTATGGGGAAGAAATCTGAAGAGCCTCAGTTTACAACCTCTCTTGGAGCCAGTTATTCAGGGTGCCACCAAAACAGGTTGATGGGCACCCACGTCTGCCCGTTTGGTCCATAAAACAGTACTGATGCTCTTTATAAGTTGCCAATTGAGTGGGCAGAACAAATCACCCATTATCCCATTGTTGACTGTTATATGATTTCTTTGGTCCAGCACAGTTGTAAAATACTATAATGTTTGCCTCCTTATCACTAAATACAGTCTAGTGCTCCTGGAAAAGGCAGCAAGATGCTGTACTCCTCTACCACATGTAACTGTTCATCTCACTTGTCCAAATTACAGTCTCACTCTGCTACAAAAGCTCTGGATAAGATTAGGGATCTACCTGTGTCTTGGCTTGAAGGTAATGAGACTATGACTTTGGCAGTGGGATACCACACATCTTGTATTCATTTTAAATATGATTTTACTTTTACTAGAGCATTGATTATGTATCTGCACAGAATGATATAGCATTGATTCTACTCCCTAAAGGAAAAAAGCAGAAATAAGATCTGGGATGCCTAATGTTTGAAGGGAGATCCTGTTTGGTCAGGTGGTCACTGACCAAGTCTTAGGAAATTTGAAGACAAAACAGGCCCTTACCTCTGTGTCTGGCCTGTATGAGCCCTCTTGTGCCACTTCCTCTTCCTTCTTTCCTAGCCATGATCAGACCTAGAAGAAGAAAAGGCATTTGTCAGTACCTGAGGAAGGCTGCTAAATACCACCCAGTCTTGCCTCCTCTTGAATCAGTCAAGGTGTCTATAATTATGTAAGAACAAAAGAACAATGCACCAAGGTAGCACACAATAGCGTCTTTAATAAAATAAACAAAAGAAAACAGTGGTAAGCGCTTTCGCAACATTCAATTGCTTCTTCAGACAAAATGTTAAAACAGCTCATTTCTTAAATACTCTTGAAACCAATTAGCATAATTAGTGATGTCATACCTAAAGGAGCATTTAAAGGCACAGACAAAAACTAAACATAAATCAGATAAAATACATAACATAAGCTTCTACTAAGCATAAAAAATCTTTTTAAAAAATCAATTATGTAAAATTCATTCATAAGTAAGAGGCAATAAATATTATGCTTAAAATTATTTGTGTTTAAGGCGTCTGGCTTTCAAAAAAGGGACCAGAGATGTGGTACCATTGAGACCTGGATATTTGTCTGCATTAAGTTTCATTATCCATTTTTGTTCACAACCTTCAGTAATATTTTCTATATCCCCTCCTCTCAAATTTTTATGTATCTGTTGTAAGACAAAAAACTGGAAGGAATGTGAGGGATCAGTGTTCATGACATGATTAGCTAATGCATTTGTATGTTTTCTATTCCTGATATCATGAAGATGTTCCAAAATTCTATCTTTAAAAGATCTATTAGTCTTGCCAACATAGAAAACAGGACATCTCTTGCAGAAACCATAATAAACCACATCAGTACTTTTACAATCAGCATATGTATGGGGATACAGATGGAACTGTTTTGTTGGATGAGTGTATGTATCTGTGCTATAAATGTAAGGACATGCACTACATGACCTGCATGGATAGGTACCCTGACGTGTGGAAAGAGAATTTGGCTTGTGTGTCTCTCTATTACAAAAATGCTGTTTGAGTGATTTATTATTCCTAAAGCTAAACTGTGGAATGCTAGTGGTAATAGCATTTAGATTAGGTACTTCTTGCAAAAGGTGCCAGTGTTTCTTAACAACATCAATATACTGGACTTTTTGTTGTCACTGTCTTAGATAAGAGTCCATCAAGCTGGCCTTAAAATGAAAGAAGTTCCGCTCCCAGGGAAGAAAAAGATGTCCTTTATCAGGTTAGAGAGTAGCTTATGGCATTGGCATCCAGGGAGAGGTCAGTGTTCCAAACCACATTTAAACTATGCTGCATCTTCTGGGCCTGATGGTGTTATTTGCACAGTGCTTCAGTGGACTATGAAATGTTATTCACCCCATTTATTTCCCATAGAGCAAGAGCCTGTTGTAAAGGACATCTTTTAGGCAGCAATCAGTATTTTCCTATCAAGACAACCCCTTGATAGCCAACATAAGGGTTAGCATCATCACAAGGAATTACTATACCTTCTTACATATGAGTGCTCCCACCCAGGTACCAATGAATGCTGCCATCACCAGCAGAGTAAGCTATGTCCACATCTCCAGTTATGGCTGTTTATACCTGCAAACTTCCACCTGCATGAGCACAACAGCCACCAGTACTCCAGTCCCTTTCCCCAAGGTAGGCATGCTTGCATTTGCTGCTCCTTCTTACCCTTCTCTGCCCAGCTTTTCTAGTGCCTGCTTCACCAATTAAATATGGACTGGGTCATCGTTCTACAGAACAGAGCTGGTTGAACTCTTCTCATATTCTAACACTGGATGCTGGGAAAGGTCACCTGGGCTCCCACAGAGGACAGGCAGTGCAAATCCCACTTATAGAGGGGGCTTCACATCAGCCAGTTACAGCTCAAAGCAGTGGTGCTGCACCTAATGTCTTGGAAAAATGGCAGCTTTCATGGCCTTTTTTTTATCTGGTCAGAAAATCAGCATGTCTTGAGTATCTGTTGTAAGTGAGATAATGATGCTGATGAAGACTGGAACTATGAATTTCTGTGGGCCTGTCCAGACACTGGAGCAACTGGACTGGTTATCTTGGTGCCAGTTTGTGTAGCAAAGAAACTCCTCACATGATCAAGGTATTCTCCTGTCCTATAACATCCCTGCTCTGAAGAACTATCTCCAGATCTTGTTGCTACCATTGCAGCCCAATGATGTCTCTAAATGAGCTTCATCTTTAGGAGAACTGTGTTCTTTCTTTCTTATTTTCTTTTTTTGATCAGATAACTGGTGAATTTTCATTTACTCCAATAGCCTGTTAGTTATGTTTTGGTAACCTTACAACTTGTATAGCGTTTTACTATAATTGTTTATTTTCCTGTACTTCTTATTCTTGATCTTTTCTCCCTTATACCCTCCACATCCCTCATCAGTCTCTGACTTTTTCTAACCAAAATTATTTTCATGCCAAGTAAGTGACAGCTTTCTAATACAAAAATGAGTTATTTAGTTACCGATTTAGTAGATCTGCTACTGTGGTCATATCATTAGCGATAGAGGGTTGGCTTAGTCATGGAGAAGGAAGCTAAGGCCAAATTTAAAAAGTGTAAGTAGTGTAGGCACAAAATCCCCCCAGGACCCTGCAGCATGTGTGTGTGTGTGTGTGTGTGTGTGTGTGTGTGTGTGTGTGTGTGTGTGTGTGTGTGTGTGTGTGGTGTGGCTGGAGGTGGGACACTTCAACAGTGGCTGCAGCATTTGCAAAAATTTGGTTCCCAAACCATCTGGTTTTGAAAGGGCTACTTCACGCAGAAGTAATGAGAAAAGCAACAACTCCATCCCCAGATTAAGACAAAACTTCATAGAACCAGATGCTCTTTAAGACATGAAGGACCCATGTCAAGTAGGGCTAGATAGAATCACTTTAACGAAAATACAAGATTAAACTGACAACTAATGCAGACTCCTCACAACCTGGGTACTATGAAAATAACTGGAGTACCTTTAAGTATCCAACCTGCAGAATTCTGAACTAACTGCAAATGTTCATAGGAAAGGAGCCTCAGGTAAAGGGGTTTGCGGTAATCAAAATGTGATGATAACAAGGCATGTATAACCACCACAATGTCATCTGCAAAAAGTAGGTGTTTAATTCAAGAGAAGTGAAAAAGATGAAAACAGGACATTTAAATGAGACTTGGTCCATGACACTGACAAACTGGCTGAAGGTTTGGCATAACAGTTAAGTCCCTTACCTCACAAATACAAGGTACAGGGTTTGATTCTCACCTCTGGTTTTAATAAACTGTAGACTGATAACCTGGTATTTACCTATGGACAATAATGACAAGATCTCTAACCTTCTACACAAAATCAAACCTTTCTTGGTTGAAAACAATGGAAGAAGCAAGGAACTGACAGAATCTTTAAAGGCATGAACAGCCATGACAGTGGTCTTGATGAAAATTCGGTTTGGGATATATTCCGAGACTTCACCTGAGTCCTCAAAAGATAGTCTATCCTGAGGGGAGATAAAGCTGAGTATCATTAGCATAACAAAATGTTGATCTCTCCTTCTAATTGGCTCACCCTGTGGAAGCATATAAATGGAAAGCAACAATTGGTAAATACAAGATAAATAGATGAATTTATCACAGACACAATCCACTGGTAATGTTCTGAGAAGAAAGAGGCAAACCAGATCAGTATAATCAATCAATTGAAACTCACACCAGTTACAAAATGACAATTCCACAAGATCTTATCTTGGTAGAAGATACTCCACAACCATATATATCAGATTTGCCACAAAAAAAAAAAAAAAAAAACTGTGTGTCCAATTTGCAATTTTCAGCAGAGATCTCTCTAGAGATAGAAGGACAAGCTGGATTATTAAGGCTGTCTAGTATTAGAAATAGCATGACTAGACATAAAAGAGATATCCTTGGCCTGGAAAGAAACATGAAGATTTGCCATATGGTGATACTTTGGAGCAGGAGGTCCATATGAAAATTCAGTTGAAGTTGCTCAGCAAGTAAAGGGGCAGGAAACAGTGGCAACTCCGACACAGGTAATGTTGCGGTGTGATAGCCAATGTGTCCCCATATGGAGGAGAAGCAGGATGCAGCTGAAGAGGCTATGTCACAGGAATATATTCTGGAATTTTCTGTAGAATACCTGCAGGAAACAGAGAACAAAGGAGATGTTCTTACTCCAGAAGAAAATTATCTAAGTGAAGACCTGCTTGTTTTAGTAGAGATGGATAGACATATTAAGACAGATGAAAGAAAGAGATTGTAGAAAGCCAATAAGACCTAAAATTTTAGAAAATTTGCAAAACAGATAAACACAGGGATTAGAACTATTAAGAGAATTTAACGCAATATAATAGAAATATGTATGATATATTACTGTCCAGCTAAACTAATAATAAAGAGTTACCAAAAAATATTTCATAACAAAGGAATGAAGGTAACAAGTAGAATGCTACCATGAAAGCATCAAATACAGAAAACTATAAAGCAATTAAGGGATGTATAATTGTTAGAAGACTATAGAAAAGGGAACAACAGACCATCAAAAATAATTAGAAAGATTCTAAGTATTTCTAACTGATGATCTGAAAATTGTAAATTGGACACTTTTTTTGTATTAAGAGCAATGCACAGTATCAAACCAGACCAGAATTTAAAGCATACAATTTCCAATAATAAATTAAAATCATAAGCAGAAGCAGAAAAACCCAGAAGTTATACAGATAAATATAAATGAAAAGTACAAAATAAGCAATCCATTAATAATCCAAAAAGTTTTATAAAGAACTGGAGACAAAGCAAAAGGAACAGAAACGTGACCAAGAAAGAATAGGTATATTTTGGAGAAATGTTTATGAAGACCTTTTGAACATAAAGATGCTGATTGGATAGAAGTATTAAAGGAATGGTATGGAGCTCAAATGTAGAGGATACAAAATGAGATGAAGTAACAAACAAAGAAATTGAGAGAAAATTAAGAAAAGCTTCTAAATGGAAAATAACAAGCCCAGATGCAGTATCTAACTTCTGATTAAAGGTTTTAACATCTTTAGACAAAGATTTAGCCCTGAGCAAGAATTACTTAAATGTGCATGCCAACCAGACAGCAACCTGGTTAACAGCTGGAAACTGAAGAGTAAAACTGCAATTTTAAGAAATATAGACCAATAACATACTTTCTGACAATATACAAATGATATACTAGAACTGATGCAGAGTTTATAGTCCTTTAGAAAAAAATCAAATTATGGTAATAGAACAGAAAGGTAATAAGAGAAAGTCACGTAGAACAAAGGGTCATTTATTACTAAATAAAGCCATAATAGAGAGTTGTAAAGTGGGGGTGGGGGTCTAAATATGGCACGGATAGATTAGGAAAAAAAGCATATGACAGCATGTCAGCATCTCACATGCATGGATAATAGAATGCTTACAGATGTATAAGATATACTCCAAATGGATCAGTTATGTTACAGTTACCATGAAACAGTGGCAAACCACTTCGCAGTTGAGCCATGACAGAGAAAAACTTATTTTCTCAGGGATAAACATTCAAAGGTGGTATTCCAGGGTGATTCTTTGTCACCACTGATGCTTTGCCTCACCCTTAATGCATTAAGCTCTTTATGTAACATATTAGGCTATAACTGCAACCTGGCTCCCAGAAACCAACCTTGATTAAAGTCTTCTCATCTACTTTTTGTGGATGACTTCAAATTGTATAGTTCATCAGATGAGGAGCTGAAAGCACAATCACAAATAGCTAAAAAAATTTCAGATTATATAAGAGTGACCTTTGGTTTTGATAAATGTGGAAAAAGAAAATTTAAAAAAGGAAAGCTGCACCGCCAAGAAAATATAAACCTGGGGCAGGAATGTGATAAAAAGGAACTTGATCAGGAGGGAGTGTATAAGTATTTAGGAATATATGAAGGGCCATCAATAAAACATGAACAGATGACCATAAATCTCAGTAAGGAATACTTCAGAAGACTAAAACTAATATTGAAATGCCTCGACATCTAAGAACAAAGTTCAAGCTATAAATCAATTTGCACTTCCTGTTACAACTTACAATTTTAGGGTGATTGATTTGCCTCAAAAAGTATTGAATCAACTGGACATGAAAATAAGAAGAATGTTTCATGCTTATCAAATGATATATAAAAATCAGTGTATACCAAGATTATATATTCGTCGCTCTGAAGGCGGTATGGGCTTCCTTGTAATTGATTACATGTATAGATCTGCACTCAAGTTACTACACACATATCTTCTTAATTTATCAGATCTAAACATACTGAAAGTTTTAAAACATGAGTAGAAGAAGTCTAAGATGAGATATTTACTCAGTTTAGCAGACGCATTTCAGAATAAAGTGGGAATGAAGTAGACAAAAATCAGACAGCAAATGAATGTGCCAAAACACAAAAGAAAGAATATAATGAAAAAAGATCAGTCGAGAAGAGGAGAAAAAAAATTGAAAATACACAAATATAGTGGTAAGTACAGAGATATTCTGGAACCACCTCATGTTGACCAAGATTTGACACAGGAATGGTTAAGGAAAGGTGAATTGAAAACAAAAGATGAAAGGCTAATAATGGTGGCCTAGGACAGTGCACTACATATATGTTGGTTTTGAAAAGTCCATTGACAAATGCATGTTCTGTAAAACAGAACTGGAAACAGTTACACATAACATTGCTGGGTGTTATTTTTCTCACAGTAGACAGCCTGTATAATGAATGGCACAATGAAGTGGCAAGACTGCTGCACTGGAGATTCTGCAAACACTACAATATAGAAGCAGCTAAGAAGCACTAGAAACATGAACCACAAAGCAATTATAGAGAATGATGGAAGTGTATGTCACATGAGATCACCCATTACCAGCAGTTCAAAAAATAGAATAAAGAAAACAGATGTAGTAGTCCATGAGAAAAGACAGCGATAGCATTGATCATTGACAGTGCTACACCCAGTGATTACAGTGTCTTACATACAGACAGACACACAGTCATAAATATCAGGATATGCAAGCAGAAATGACAGCAAAGTGGAAGAAAAATATCCAGACAGTTCCAATACTAGTAGGAGCAACAGGTCTAATAAAAAAAGAATTTATAATCATACTTAAGTATGCTAGCAATACATATAACCCAGTGTGAATTACAGATGGAAGCAATTCTGGGTACATTGCAGGTGGTACGAACAATTTTAGATAACATCAAAGACTGAAACAATACTATTTTTGTGAACTCTAATTGTACCTTGACTGAGGAATGGGGTCCATTCCTGTCTTGGTATTAGAAAGCCTGACATAAACATTACCTTTTTGTGGAAAGCTCTGCAAGATAAACAGCTTACTGTTCATCAGGCCAGCCAGTACAGCTCCATTTACACTCAAGCCTTCAGAAAAATCTTCTCATACATGTCAAATCATGTTTTTTGTGGTTTCAAGTGCACAAGGCATTTACAAGATATGTAAGTCCAGTTAAAAACACAAAGTAGTGTAATATGCCTCAAGAATTTCACCAGTTCTACCTGCACTGGGCACTGAAAGGAGCTGATAGTAAACTAGAAATGGTCTCAAGTTAAAACATATCATTTCCAACATTCCATTATTTGAAGGTTCATGGAGTGTAACAGAGGTAATGCCACTGTAAATCAAACAAGATATTGGTGAAATCATTAGACAGGCTCCACCACCAAATCAGAGGTAGACTCTCCAAGTCAAAACCATGTCTAGTTACCTGAGCAAAGCCCAAACACTTCAAAATAGAAAGTAGTTTGTATGGTCATGGATTCATTGTCAATCAAAACATGGGAGTCACTCAAAGCTAACTAAAGGGATAACATCACTGAGTTAACAAGGAAATCCATGAACTCTTGTAGGAATATCATAGGATAACTGGGTGAATCATAAACAAGGAGGAACCTACAGCTTACTCCTGTACCCATGACATACTCAACATTGTTAGCACTAGCAGCTCAACTTTAACCTTGATCAGTCTCAATGGATGGCAACAAATCTCAAACACACTTCGAATTTGACATTCTTTTGGCATTGCATCATGGAGAATCTGGGGGCATTGTTGCTGCCAAATGTGAACTGAAGTTGTCATCCATCCAGGTGTCTGTGAAGAAAGCAAGGTCATCACCCTGCAATAAGAGTGAAATAATACCAGGATTGTTGTAGATGGTCAAAGTATTAGAATAAAACTATGATTAGCCTATCATGCCATTAATTGAGTAGCCTGAGAAGTAGGAACAGGTAGGCAGATGCATATGGCTTAAACACTGTAACTTTACTGAAAACTCCAAGGTGTCCTTCCTTAATGTCCTTTTTAGAGGTACTGAACTGCTTGCTCTGAAACTGAAAGTCAAGCTCAAGAAGACTAAGCAGGAAGATAAGCTGGTCACTGTTGTTGGAATCAAGTTCTCCACTCCTCAGCATTCTGCCATAATTAGAAGAGTACCAGAACATTACAGTTTAAGAAAACATAGCAGCAAGAATTTGAACAGTATTCTCACTGAGGTCAATGTGGGTGAGGTGGTTTCCAAAACAAGCACTACCCTAGTGGAAAGAGTAGTCAGCAGAATTAGGAGTTCTGCAGATCTCCTGCATGAGGAAACAGTAGAACTCCTCAGGATATTTCCAGATGTCCTACTCTACAGGTAGTCGGGGGCATGTGTTCCTCCATTTTTCTGTACAGGTGGCTATCATGCAGGACAAGTGATTAACAGAAGTCATATTTAGAAGCTCCACCAAACCCTTCCTATCTCTTCCTGGGACATAGTCCCTTCCCTTTCCACATGCCCCCATCCTATCAAAAGGGCATTGCTACAAAAGAGGCCGCCAGTCTCATAGGAAAACAATAATCAAAGATGTACCACCAGACAATAAAGGGTCCAGATACTGAAGATTATTTTTGGTTCCAAAAAAAAACAATAAAAATGTATCTCAGACAGCCTCAATTAGTTCTTCCAAAAATAAAAGTCTGGATAGTCATGTTGCAGTCAACCCTTTCCTGGCTGTTGGTGGGGGACTGCCTATGCTCTTTAGACCTGCAAGATGTTTACCTGTACATCCAAATAACCAATATGTCCATGATGTTCCTACATTTCAGGGTAGAAGACAGACATTTCAGTTCTTAGCCTGCCCATTTGATCTTGCCACGTTCTCTAGGGTGTTCACCAGATGTGGAGCAGTTTATCTGAGACTGTTGGAGACCCAAGTATTCTCTTACATAAAAGCATGGCTGCTGACTATCTGTCCTCATTTGAGAGTAACTAATTCAGATGACAGAATCACCATTATCTGTTCCAGTCTATGGGAATGTCGATCAACACCATCAAATCCCAGACTGGACCACCACATGCGCTAACTTTCATTAGGTGTCATTTAATCTCTCTCTTGCATAGCCAGGCTTCCACATGACAGAATCAGCACTTTGGTCACAAGTGCATTTTCTTTCCAACCAGACTGCAACTGTATCTCTCTGCTTCAAAGTTTTGGTCTTAAGTTAGTGACAATAGTCATGGTACATTTTGCAAGACATTGGATGAACATTGTGCATTAGACCAGAAGCCCCAAGGTTCAGTGGTCTTAATGTATGTATCTCTTAATACTGGACATAAGATTGTCCCTGGTATGCTAATAACATTTTCTTGGTAGCTTCACCAATTCAAGCTGGCTCTGGGCATTTTCAACCCACTTGCCCCAGCTTTAACAACCATCACAGACAAGTTTGCGCTGGAGGTCAGGGTATTATTTAGGTCAGGCAGTCCAAGAGACTTGGTTACAGGAGGAGACCAATCTACTGTCTTCTGCACATTGCATGCATTCCAGGAATCTCTCACACAGAGTGTGTTTGCCACCCACTGGCAGTGATATGGTATATCAATAATCAGGGAAGGACACATTCATATCCTTTATGTTGAGAAGATATGAGACTACAGGAATGGGTGATTCTTGTCTAAATTTTTCTCATAGCAATGCACAAATCCAGACAGTACAACTTTAGAGGACAGGCTCAACCATTGTTTTTAATGCCCCTAAGTCCTTAGTGATACCCAAGAGCAGTAGAAGAGACAGAATATGTGCAATAATGCAGCTGGGATGGCTGCTACTCTGAGGATCATAGGGATATGCAGAGGAAATTCAGGCTTTACTGACAACATGGGTAGGTGCAACTCTGAGTCACAGCTGACAGTGGGTTTCAGGGATATAAAGTTTAGGTTACAAATGGAGAGGCCCACTAGAGTTGCCCCCACAATATACCCACATAGCATACTTGTTTATTATCTACAGGACAGTGTAAGAATAGACAGCATACCTCTCAACCATACAAAATTCCTCGGTAAATATCATGAATTCCCAAGTGGCCCCTTTAATTTCCTGGGTTTTCTTGAAGTTGTTTTAATTTGTTCCTGACGTCATCATGCACATGTGTGCATGATGACGTCAGCTTCACCAGAGAATGCCGAGCCATAATTTAACTTAGTGCACATCTTCCTCCAGGTACCATAAGGCAGTCTTACTGTCTTTTAAGCATGTATGCAGATTTGTTTTCTTATGGCTCACATTTTGTAAGGTGTGTGTCTGCATATTTTAATTCTGTGCTCCATTATGGCAGCTTATTATCATTGCTCCATTACAGCAGTAAGTCTTTTCAGTGTATGTGTGTGTGCAGCAGCAGTTTAAGTGTGATTACCATTAGATTAGAGCAGCACTTAGTGTAATTACCATTAGAGCAGCTGTGTGTGTGTGTGTGTGTGTGTGTGTGTGTGTGTGTGTGTGTGTGTGTGTGTGTGTGTGTGTGCGTGCAAGGCATGCGTGTGTGTGTGTGTGTGTGTGTGTGTGTGTGTGTGTGTGTGTCCCAGTTAAGTATAACTGGTGGTTAGAGTTACTCAGACTCAAACCCTATACCTTAGATAGAAGGAGCAAGAGCCCAAATTCTCTACCCATAGCACCATCACTTATGATTCAAGGAGGTAAGTCCATAGTACTGTCCAAAGTTTTACAGAATGTCTGGAATGTTTAGCTCATACATGTGGTCTGTTCCTCTTAAAATTTGTGGTTTTCTGGCAAATCAGTGAGAACTGAATTCACTAAATAATGATAGCCATTTAAGTTTCAGTCCTCCTATCTTTCAGGAAGCGCATAGTTACACAAAACACTTTATTCTGACAACTTTTTGTAAGATTATACAAGCAATATTTAAAATGTGTTCCTAGTTTTGGGCATCCCCCCATAAAGTTTGGCTTTTTCCAGATTACTTGTGCTGCATAGTTCTTCCGGGAGAGAGAAGTTTAGTGCTGCTGCCAAGTCAGTTTGTGTTTGTTGTTAGTAGCACAACAGGTAGGATAATTGGTTTTGATGCAGAAGGCTGTGGGTTCTACTCCCACAGTATGTAGATGAATTGCTGATACTGTACTGTGTTGTACTTTTAAAGGGGGTGGATGCTGCAGTCCTGAGAATGTCCTCTTAGGCAGAGATACCTAGTAACTATGAACCTGTTATCAGTTTGTCATCCGCTCTATATTGCAATATTACTAGCTTATCATTTTTTTAATGAAACATAGGCAGTTTATTCCTCAAGAGCAACAGGTACTTTATTTGTAGATGAAACAAATATAAAGTTGTTTCCAAGCAGCAACCTCTTCATTAGTTACAGATCTCTTTAATGTGGAATTATTTAGATGAATTTTACTTCTGCAGAGATTGTGCATATTTACTGATACTGCTGGATTGTAGACGTTTGAGTAGACTTTTCTGATGTAAATGTTCTGAATTGTGCATTTTTCTCATTATTGGTTCATGCTTACTGGAAAAATGTTCAAAACAATAAATTTAAAACTTGCTCTAACAAGTAAGTGTGCTGTATTATACAAGGAATATTATTTAATACAATCAGTATAAAAAAAACGCACGTATGATTTGAAAAGAGCCCAAAGGTAATCTTTATCCACCAGTGGCCAGATGGATTTTCTTTGAATGTGGGTTTCAATGCTGTTTCAATGAATGAGAGTTTCAAGGGCAGAGAAGTTTCAATGCTAAGTATAATTTAATTGTGAGACTGTATTGCATTGTTTAGCAGATTTCTATTAGTGCTTGTGCTATAAAATTTAAAATAAAAGTTTTTATTGAAACCCAAATAATCATTGTAGAAGTAAAGCAGTATGCACATTGCAGTGTTTGTGGTAAATGAGTCAAAATAGCCAAGTAGTGGGACATTGGTATGGCTGCAGGGGGGAGATCTGTGTATGGCGGGGCCCCATTTGACTATGAATTTGTGAGGGGGAAGGACAGCAAACTCAAAGACAGCCCCAGGTGCACAAACTCTAGCTATGCCACTGATATGTAGGCCATAGAGAGCAACCTTTGGAGGTCCTAGCAAACTATAATATTCTTTTGCTAAGATTAGAATATTGCCTACCAGTAAATGCCCTACTTTTACCATAAAACCCACATACTGCAAGTCACCAAAAACAAAATCCTAAGGTTCATCATCTTCTCCATTCCCAGTGAACATCATTGCTACACATTTCAAATAAAAGGTTACCATTTACTACAGGGTCTGGGGGGGGGCATATTTTGGTTGTCTGTTCTTCAGTTTGTGTTTGAAAGTTAGTATCCCACAATGCCATTGAAGTGGGTGGGGTTACATATTTATTTATGCAAATTTTATGTTAACCAGCATACAGATTTGTACCTATTTTCCATGGGTCTTTGTCCAAATGTTTTATGTTTCCAGGTTGAGAGGTATGATAGACAGTAAAGATAGTGGTCTGTCTTCCTACCACTACAGTGTAGATATATGTAGTTGCAACTATGTATCTGCTGTATGCAGGTTCAAGTTGTGGGTAAACTCTGTACAGATTACTGTATGTGTGTGTGTGTGTGTGTGTGTGTGTGTGTGTGTGTGTATATATATATATATATATATATATATTTATATATATATATATATATATATATATATATATATATATATTTATATATAAGTGTACACACACACACACACACACACATATATATATATATATATATATATATATATATATATATATATATATATATATATATATATATTCCAGAACAAGAGAGCACATGTACAACACACCTGAAAAAACACATCTCTTTTCTGTACTGCAGAACACAGAGTACCTCCTCAGGGCTGTGATTTCTTTAAAGTTTATTATTTTGCTGCCAGAAATTTACTTCAAACTGCTGTATTAATTCTGTTGCTGTTGTTCTTTTTTTGTTTGTAGTTTTGCATTTAAAATGGTGGCATTTCTTCTTAACCTCCAAATATATAACACTTTGTACATTATGTATTCAGATCCGGCTGGGTTCTATGTATGCCTATAAAATGGTTTATATTAATGATGGGCATGGTTGACATAACACACACAAACACACACATGTTCCAAGACACACTACTAACATGCCATGCTTGAGAGCATATGCTTACTACTTGCACATACTGTATATATGTAAGGCACTGGTAAGCGGTACTGCTCTTGATTCAGAAATCATATTTCCAGTGTGACTCACTGGCATTCATCTTGTTTTACACAATATACATAGCAATGGCAATCCATGTTACTGCCCCATAGAGAGCACCTGTCTGGTGTGCTGACTAGAGCAAAATCATGCTCTTTCTCTTCAACAGTAAGCTCAGGGAGAAGCTGCTGGGGTATAGATGGGTCCATTTCATAGGGTGAATGCCTGGTTTGACTTGACTGAGGTTCTCTCTGAGGCCACTGACATCCTCCGGATCAGTGAGTAGTGCAGCAGAACCATAACTAGCTCATCTGATGTCCTGCGCTGATCCTTGAATTGGCACCCCCTTTACTAAAAAAACTTTTTGCACTCACAACTTCAACAAGCTGCTTGCTATAACTGTAACTACATATAGCTACAGTAGCTATACACATACAGTAATCTGTACAAAAGTTATCCACGTACTCACCTGACATTAAGAGCTTCAGTGGAGACATAAACACAGTATTGCCACTAGCAAACTCTCACATCATTGACAGCTGCTGATCACAATCCATGACAGGTTGTACACAGGACAGCCTCCACCATCCTAGTCACAGCTGTGCAGTGCTTTCACCTTGAAGATTTCTAGAAGTGGGAAGCCTTGTTAAGACCTGTTCTCATTACCAGATTGCAAAGACTTCCCCAATCGCAAGGACTTTGCTTTCCTCATCTCTTTGTCAAGGAGATTCCCAAGAAACATACCTGCCCACTGGTGGGCAACTAAACTTCTTTATATTTTTCTTGCATTTCTACTGATGACAAAGTTCATCTCAAAGCCAGAAATTGTCCTTATATCTCCTTACTGACTGCAGCAGTTCTGGTTCCCTGTTTTCATCCTTATCTATTGAAGAAGCCTCTCTTCTTGAGGCCAATAAAAAAACTACCGTCTCATCTATATTACTAAAATATTCATTCCTTGTGGCTCACTGTCTGGCTTTTCCACTAACAGTAGTTGCTAATAATCTAGCTTTTTCAGGAAGGGCAGTATATTTTCCCTCTCTCCATCCCAAAAGCCCATTACTCATAAAGCTTACTTAGACAAAAAGACACATTTTTTTTCAATTTGAGCTGGCACAAAGGGATTATACATAATCCTTTCTTCCTCCAGTCTTGACCATACTTGACAATTTAGCTTGCATCTGTTACTTGGGGGTTGAGTTATTCATCCATCAAAGTACACATGACTACCATATCTGATTTTCACCATGATTAAGAAGGACTGTCATTAGCTACTTTAGATGTCTCCCAGGCTTTCCTGCTGTGACCCCCACTACATGACCCAGTGCTTCCTTGAACTTTGTATTTTGTTTTAGAAACATTGAACCAGGTCCACTTTGGGTCAGTAGCTACAGATTAAAGTTTCTGTCTTGGAAAACTTTTGTTTTCATGGCTATTACTTCTGTCAGAAGTTCTGAATTGCTTGGCCTCCTAGTAGTTCCCCCTTACTTGATTTTCCATAAGGGTAGTTCATTGAAAAAAAAACTTTCATATGTAAGGTAGCCTCTAAATCGAATTTAATCCAAACTAGCAATTTGCCTGTTTTCTTTCCTCGATACTCTAATCATGGGAAGTAACTGTAGCAATGCATATATGTCAATAGGCTGCTAAGGCACTGCTTAGATTGGACTAAATCATTTTGAAAGGATTTGCAACATTTTGTTTCCAAAATCTATGAAACAGAGAGTTTCCAAAATTCCCTTTGCCACGTGGCTTTTCTGCTATGTAAATCTGTGCTATGTATTGCAGAATGAGCCCATATCAGTTTACTTTCTAAGGTGTAGAACCATGGCTACATCCATAGCCTTTTTCAGAAATGCAAGTGTAGACATTTATGCAGTGGCTACTTGGTTATCTTTGAATACCTTTACAAAATGCTATACATCAAACCTGGTTTTCACGTTGAAGTCCTCCATTGAGACAAATGTTATCAAGGGTATGAAGAATATGAAAACCTAGGGTTCACCCCTTATGAAGATTTTGAGATTATGTCCTAAAAAGTACAGAGAATGTGCCTATTCCTATCAGCTATAAAAGTTATGTTCTAAATTATAGTAACAGTTCCACAGAAGTGGACCCTTCCTCCCTAATGACCCAGCCTGTCTTTCCTTCTTGGTATCTTATAGGACTTATCTTGTGTATTTTCTGTCTTGGTATAGTTAACTCAGAACTGGAGAGTTACAGCTGCCCAGTGCACTATGCTGATGGAAAACAACCATGCCATTTGACATTTCAGAACTGAAAACATGTTTCAAAACTGCAAAGATATCAGTTTGTTAAGATAAGTCCACAAAAAATAGCAAAATAAAACTGAGCAAACTGTATTAAAATAACATCATCGGTTCAGTAAGTGCTTTCTTCTCCTTATATGAGACTTTTTCAGACTGAATAACATAATGTTAAAAGCACATTTAAATACACAAATAGTCACATGAAAAACACCCTTTTCAGGCAAATTAATGTTTTAACTGATTCCTCTTTAGATCAACAACAAAATATTCCCTGTTGTTCAATCCTGGCGGATAGCAAGCATTTAGTTTTACCTACCACAGATATTCACACTACCAGCAATTTATCAAACTCTTGTATTTGATCCAAAACCATAAACGTGTAGTCTACCTTGCATTTACTAGTCTTATAGTGTTTATAAAGTAAATTTTTTTATCCCCCACCTGAATTGTGTACTTGTGCTCATATATTCATTTATATAATTCTCTAGTGATACGACCTGTATAAAAAGACATGCAGAACCTACAAACTACGAAGTATACCAGAAATTTTGATTTGCAAGTAAAGAGTCCCTTAAATTTAATATTATAATCATTGATACTATATTCTAATATACCAGTGAAAAGATGATCACAAAAGTTATAGTTATAACATTTGAACATACCTGGCTTTGTGCATTTTGCTCTGGGCATATTTAACTTTAATTTTGCTTGGTTTTATGTTGCTGTTTTTTGTGCACTTATACTCCAAGTACAGGTTTGCTGTTATTGTTTGAGTTTGTTAAGATAAAATGGACAAAACTTCAGATGTGTTGACTAGCTCTCACACCTCTCAACTATCCAAATTTTGATGTCCAGATTTTTGCCTCATTTATGGTCAGTTCCTGATACAGTTTGTGTTTTTCTGGCAAATTACTGAAGTTATTAAACAATGACAAACATTTTAGGTTTCAGATTTTATATCATCCATAAAAATGCATGTTAACACAGTTGTATAGGCAAAATAACTGCTTGCTTTTGTTGCAGCACCAACTTGGTTTTATTTGATATGTATTTGCCATATTTTTTTGTTTTGTTTTTACTTATTTTATTTGTATTATGTTGTGTGCTTTAGCATTATTATTGGTGATTTATGAAAACCAGCTGAATAAAGTTGCACTTAAAGGTTAACTACTGTTCGCAGAAATGAACAAAAGTTATCTGTTTCTTGTCTGGGCAGAGAATGCTGCTCAGTTGATATTTAATTATAGCAGAAAAATATGGACATTCCTCTTCAAGACTGATCTACCTTCACCTGGGTACTCTTTTCAACTTCTTATTAGGCTATTTGTGTCAACAAACAAGATAGGAATAGTTCTCTTGATAAATGGGGAAATTCTAGTTGATAACATTTTCATTAAGTGTATCATCTGTCAATGAAATTTGCATTGCTATTCTTGAGCTTTAAGTAAAAACTGTTTTGAAATTCAGTTGTCACATTTTTCTTCAAAATACTTAAAGTTAAATACTGATAATCTGGCTTAGAATTTATGTAAACTGTTTTAAAATCAGTCTTCAAAGATATTTTGATACAAAGATCTATTAAAAAGTTATCTCATACAAAAAAAAAAACATTGGGCCAGATGCATTAACACATACGCTAAGTGTACACGGCCGGTATTCAAGAATATAACATCCATACCACATATTTGTGCTTTCTAATCACTCAGAAAGATTATAGTAAGTGCAGATGTAGATTATACTTTGTGGTGACCATTATGATATTTAAGGCTGCAAGAAATTCAGTAGCAAAACTAAAATTAGGAGGAAGAAGGTGTGAGTTATGCATATGTTCTGTTTACTCAGAACAATGTACACTTAGTGTAGGCATTATTGAATCCAAGGTATTGATTTATTATTAAGAAAATGTTAGCAACCCTAAAGAAGATGGTATCTGTCCTGCATGTGATGAAGAATAATGTAGACATTGTAATTAGTGCAAAAAAGGAAATGTGACTGTCCAGCATAAATTGGTCAGGAATGCAATAATTATAACTCTTGGTGCTAAGAAATATCTAGTTTGTGGGCACAAATACCACAATAAGATGGAAAAAAAAGAGGCTGCATGTGTTCAGATTCTCTGATGTGTGAGTGAAATTCCTGTACAAATTTCATTGATTTGGTGATCCTATGCATGTTTGGTGCATGAGTCTCTAGATGGTAATTGTTATTGGCTCATTGTGGCCATTACTGCATAATGTATACAGATGGCTTGTATTGCCAGTCATTTGAATGACCTATTGGTCATCACAGTGAATACAACTGGTGATATCACAGATACAGCATGAAGGATAGTTCTTGCTCCTAACAAGTTAGTAGCAATGGTATTGCATAGCTGCTATGTATGTACCTATATTCATGTATACAGCAAACACAGACTACACTCTGTGGAGTATCCTTTTAAACTAGCATCTGATATATCTCTTGGTTCATCTTTGACAGTTAGCTGTCTATATCAAACAAACTGTGCCTTACATAACCACTATAAATGGGGTATGTAAATGTGTAAAATTATTTGTTCAAGATCATATGCAAAACTATTGCATTTTTTTTAATTGAAGCTTGATTTTATGGGTCTTTGCGTTACAGTTAGCATTTCCTACAAATCTTATATGCTTTGGTTTTCATTGATTTCCAAATCTCAGCTTCTATACTTGTGTTAAAAAAAGTTAATGTAGTAAAGATTTTTCTTTCTGTATTTTATTGAGGCATATAGTAGAGTAATGGCATCATTATGCATATATCTATAGCTGATGAAACAGAGAATAAATTATTTAGCAATTTATGTTTTAACTTACTGTAATCTTAACTGCACACATGATTGATAGTTTTAAAAAGGAAATGATGTCTTCAGTAACAAAAATGATGGTTTATTTCAGTATCAGTGCCAAATGTCTAAAAAGTATATTCTACTGCAGAAATATAGTATAGACACATTTGACAGGAATGTATAGTAGTTATCCTGAATGTGTCATCCTTCTGAGACATTAAACTGAGGCCCCATCAGCCTAAGCTGGTGATAGCTCAGGTGGATGAAAAATATCCCACGGCACCTATTGAAAAGTGCAGGGGTTCTTTATTAAAACAATAATACCTATTTATATGTTATGTACATATATTACACCATATATACTAAAAACAATATATACGCTAAACAATATGTACATGCCTTTTTTTTACATTCTCTTCACCATACATAGAGCAATCATTTTTGCTCTCTGACCCCCACTCCAACTTCCACAACCTAAAACTTAATATTTTTTAACATCCTGGCCAAATCCAGAACATTCTTTTTATCAAACCTTTCAACATAAGTTCTGTTTTTGTTTCTGTAATACCCAAGTTCAATCATGTCCATATTTAAGTTATTTACTTCTGTAAATCCCTCCACATAAAATGTTATGGAAAAAGATTTTAGATATGAATTAACTCTTCGGCATCCTTGAAAAACTTGTTTACCGGTTTCAAATCCACTGCAATACAAACAGATTCTATCTTTTTCTGCTTTTATAAGGCATATTTGCCTTCACTGGCAATTTTTGCATAATCAACCTCCATAAAAATCTAGGCACTCTATCATGTCCTTACATCTTTCTATTCTTGCATTTATAACATTCTTTTTTTCTGTATTTAACTCCTTCTATGGATGTATCAAGAAATTATTTTCCATAATATTACCATTTTCAATCTCTTTTACATTTATCTTCCAAAGAATAATCTTATCTTGATCATTCTCCATTTCTTTATTACAACAAAACTCTCATTTTTTTATAAAAAAAAAGATTAACCAATTTATTTTATACTTCAAATTTAATATCTGTGTTAACAGAGAGGACTCGTCCTGTAAACATTCCATCACTGTACTATATATAAATTTAATGATGCAGTATAAACTATAGGATTCATTAACCCCAAGCCTCCTATTTCTGTATTCACATATAAGACCCCCTTTTACTGATTTAATCTAGGTCCCCAAATAAAAGAAAAAAATATGTATTATACACTTCTTTTTCCATAGTCAAAAAATACTAAAAATGCCTGCTAAATAAGCAATTCTGGATAGCAAAAAATGGAATTAATTAAATATACTGTTTTTAAATAAAAGTCTAAAAGACCACTAAAAAGCACACATATATTTAATTTCCTCTACCTTTTCTTTCCATATTGTTTCTGTAATCTCTTGTTTTCCAAAACTAATTCCAAGAATTTTGATTTTTGTCATACTGAATTTAATTCTTCCAATCATCCCCTCAAACCCTAATCCTTGACTTTTTTCTTTATTTATTGAAAATTCTATCACTTGAATAATTTCCTGCAAATACTTTATCAATATACTTATACCTAACCCATATTTTGCAACAATAATAATATCATCTGCACATGTTAACAAACTAGGCATCTTTATCGGTCCATTGGAAATATATCAGTTTCATCTCTCTGTTCATGAGTATAGATATCACATTCATTACTAATACAAATAATGTACCACTCAATGGACAACCTTGTCTAATACCCTTCTCAAGCTGTATATCTATACTTAACTATCCATTTACCATTTCCCTAACTATATTGTACCTATATGCTGTAATGCAAACATTTTTGTCTTTTTACTTATATTATAAACTTAAAATATATCCCATAGTACAGAATGGTGAATTAAATCAAAAGCTTTCCTTAAAAACTCTATATTTAATTTTGACTGCACATTTCTATATACTATATCTTCCACTAGTTCTATAATTATCAATAACAAATTTTGAACCCTTTTCCTTTTATACCATACACATGTCCATTTACAACATTACGCACTTTCCCTTCCATCCTTTATTGTAAAATGTTCATGAAACGTTTATAATGCATGTTATTTAATACTATTTGTCTCCAAATCTGTAATTCTCGTTTATTACCTTTTTTCCATATAAATCTAACCACACCTCTGCACAATTCTTTATACACAAAACGTTTGTCCAGCCATTCATTTACTACCCTGACAAACCATTTTTGTTATCTAAAGTCATATTTTTATGTATCCTGTATTCTACGCCATCCAGTCCTGCTGCCGAATCTAGATTCACTGCTTTTAAAACCTGTTCTAATTCTTCTATTATGATTTTTTACAAATCTTTATTGTCTTTATCACAGAATGCACATACCTTCCCAGTTGTTGCCTGTCTTTATCCTCTGCCCTTTAAGTAATGTCTTAAAATGCTCTTTTACTATTTCCATAATTTTCTCTTGTATATTATATATTATTCCTGATGAATCCCTCATTTCTCTCATGACACTATTATTCTCTGTAATCATTTTGCTTAAATATGATGCAAATTCTTCATTTTTTCCTTGCAGAAAATATCTTTGTTTATGCAATAAATGTTCTATTCTTCTCTTGTTTGACTCATATAATTCCTGTTCCTTAATAAAAAAAAACATCATTCTTCTCTAAACAGTTAATAGTATCATCAATTAACTTCTTAAACTTTACCTTTTCCATATTTATTTATTTCTCATGTTATGTAACACTTTTTATATTTTTGTTTAAAACAACCACTACTCTGACCAATCTTTTTTTAATAATTGGATATGTTGTTATGTAAGTATAGGAGGAACCCAGGAGCAGAGTGGAGGTAAACAAGGTTAAAGTGAGGGAGAGTTAAATGAGAGTCTTTGAGAGAAGTAGGTGGCAGTAGGAAGAGCAGGAGAAAATTGTAAGTAGAGGTAAGAAAGAGCAACTTTTTGCAGTAGAAGTGAGAGTGCTAGTGATGGGTTAGGAGTAATCAGGGTTGGTGTTAACCGTTCAGTAAGATAGTGATGTTCAAGGAGGGTTTTTACAATGGCAAGTCCAGGAGTTTTAGAGGTGTTCTTTGAGTGATATACTTCCTGTGTGTTAGGTACTGTACGTATGGCCATAAGGAGTTTGTTCTAGTTAAGGGCAGTGGTGTGACTACATACATTTTGACCTATGTATTGTTAGGTTTGTATATGTCTAAAGGTAGTTGATCAGAGCTCCTTAGGTTTCTAGTTGGTGTATGGACAGAGATGAGAGATGAGATGTTAGGGCAGGAGGAGGGCTTATTAAGGATGTTGTGAATGACAAGCAGATGTTCTTCATGTTTCACTGTTGCAGTCATTACATTTGGGTAATCTGCTAGCAGGTTGCCCTCAGTCGGCCTGATTAACAAAGTCTTGGGTCCTGCGTCGGTTGCTGTCCCTACTTCCATGACGTCAGGTCGTCAGGGGTATAAAACATGCAGCCAATGCCATTACATCAGTCTTTCTTGCCACGCAGTGTCCAAAGCAGAAGCAGTTCACAAGTGCCGGTCGCCCGACTCCTGAAATTTTCGTTTTCGAGTTTCAGAACCGAAGTCTTCAACTAAAAGCTAAGTACCCCGTTGGGAAAACTTTTTCTTGCTCCTTACCAATGTCAGTAAAAGTTAATAATTCATTAGTTGTGGGAAGCAAATACCTCATAAGGATTTTCATTTGTACTGTATTCCTTGCCTAGACTCTGATCATAACGTACCTTGTTGTCGGTTTTGTGCTAGATTTAATCAACGCACTATTAAGCGTCGGTATATTTTTGCTTCTACATATTTTGGATCATGATTTAACTATCCAGAAATGTCATCGGTAAGCAATCCGACTACTGGAATACCTAAAAAATGCAAAAAAAAGGACAGAGACAGGCCGTCAAGGTCCAAAACTGATGACGACGCTTCTCCTAAGCCAGTCACTAGTTCACCGGTACTCAGTGAGGCGCTTTTGCAGCCCCTGATGCCCGCTACTTTTGATTCGCAGGCCTCTACTGAGACCCTTTCAGAGTCCAGTATGCCACGAAATGCTTTAAGTATTGAACCCGAGGATGCCTCTACCTTGGATGGGTCCAGAGCCTCTGTGCAGGCACCGGCTTCTGAGGGTGTATTCAGGCCTAAAGATTTGTATATTAAACCAAAGCCATTTTCAAAACTAAGGCCAAAATCTACTATGTCTAAAAAAACGACGCCCGGGCCACCTGTTCAGGCCCCTATGCCTAAAAAACAAATGTTCAAAATGGCTGAAGACTTAATTACCCTGATCAGGGATAGCCAACTCCCTCCTTCTAAGAGGCACAGGCAAGACATTGATTATGAATCTTCTGAACAGGATTCTATTTCTTCTGTCTCTTCTAATTAGCCAGCAATTACATTCTGCTTGCTGGTAAGCCATTAGACCTCACAAATTTGTTTTAAAAGTGTTCAGATTTGTAAAGTAATACTTACTTTTTCTTTTGTCTTGGTTGGCTCTGCCCCGCTCCGTTCACCCTTGCTAACGCTCGGGCTCTCTCCGCTCCCCTGCCCTGCCCCCTATTCCCTCCCACCCCCACTACCTCTACATTTATAGTAATCACAGCCACACCCACAGCTCACCCTCACATCACCTCCACCAATCACAGCTCCTCAAGTCATATCACATTATACCACACCAACTTGCTCCACACAAAATACTCCCAATCACTCTCATTCCTACTAGGTATTTTTTACATCACCCAGACTACTTCCCCATCCACATATAGTGCAACCCTATAATTCCTATTCAGACACCCCACCTAGAAACAACTTAAACTTTATAACCATGACTATCACTCAACTAAGTCTAGTCTGTCTTCTCATAATTCTTTACAACACCACAAGTTATCACTCTAGCAATATCCCTAAACTTAGTAGCACAACACTGCATTATGCACTCTCGTATACAGACACCAAACATTATAATAATATCTGCCCACAGTTATTCAAGAACTACATAACAGATCAATTCAGGACTAAACACATATGCTCGCATTCCTACTCCAAAAAAACACAATACTTTCTCACACTCCTCACCATTCTCCAACATCTGTATAACCATTTTAACTCCAGGCTCACCATAAGTGGGGATATCCACGCCAACCCAGGCCCAAATGCATCCTGTCCAACTAAAACTGCTCCAACACAAATGTCAGAACATAACATCCTGGGCAAATTGACAACAGCAGCAAAACCATCTTTTAATGCTAAATATTAATATTAGAAGTATCAAAAATAAAATACCTGAACTCCAGGCCACAATAGCACACTACTCCCCAGACATAGTTGCTTTAACAGAAACCTGGCTAAATAAAAACATAGCTAACTCAGAAGTTCTCCCTACCGGCTACAATATCATTAGACAAGACAGACCACTTCGTAAAGGGGGTGGAACTGCCTTACTGTACAAGTCAAACTTAACTGTCTGTCAATTACCAAACTCCTGCCCCTCCCCCAATAATTGGACATACTTATCTCACAACTTCAACTTCACCCTAAAAAGGTCATCACCACAATTGTGATCTATATTCCACCTGGTAATACACCTGCTAGCCTTAAAGATTTCTTATCCTGGTGTTCTTCCACATACTCACAAGAAACCCTTATTCTGGGGGACTTCAACCTAGATTGGTTCACCTGTATATCAGAACCACCAAGTAATCTAATAAATTTCCATGGCTACCAGCAGCTAGTCCAAATTCCAACTAGATGTGATCAAAAATCTAAAAGGGAATCCATTCTTGACTGGGTCCTAACTAACAACCCCACATTGTACCCTCACACAGGCAGTCTCCCAGACACCTTAAGTGACCACAACATAATATACTTTATACATAGTAGAACAAGCTTATGCAAAACCACTAACTATATATCCACTAGAAACACAAAAAAATTCTCTCCTGAGGTCCTCAACACTTTACTCTGTAACTGTGACTGGACCCCCCCTAAAAACCCTCCCACTTGAACAAGCTGTAGCATATTTCAACAAAACATTTCTACAACACCTAGACACTGTCGCTCCATTGTGCAAAATCAAGGTTAGAACCTCTACAAACCCCTGGCTCAAAAAAGAAACCAAACAAATCCTCAAGTCCAGAGACACTGCCTGGCTTTACTATCAAAAAAACAAAGAAACACAAAGCCTAACTAAGTACCAAGAACTGTGCAACCGTGCAAAAAAATGCATTAGGTTGGACAAAAAATCCTACTACACAACATTACAAACTAAATACCAACACAACCTGCAAAAATTTCGGAAAAATGTAAACCAGCTACTAAAATCCACCCAAAAAGCTACCCCCAAACCAACCACCCCTGACACTAAAGTTCCTATCGAAACACAATTCAACTCCCACTTTGTGAACTCAATTCTATCCTTAGTATCACAGGACAGTTCCTTCCTCACTATCCCCCCCAACACAAATAACACTAATACAAGCTTTACCCTCAAAACGGTTTCCACCACTTCAATCAAAAATGCTCTCCAAACTAAAAACCTCATCAACAGCAGCCGACCTACTCCCCAGCTATTTCTTGAAACTCACAGCAGATGCTATTGCTATCCCAGTCTCCACTCTCATAAACAGATCAATTGTTGAAAACTATGTGCCCAAACTCTGGAAAATATCCTATGTTACACCCATACATAAAGGCGGGACCTCCACTGAACTTAATAACTACAGACCCATTGCTTTACTCTCCCCCCTGGCCAAAATCCTAGAAAAATGCATCCATACCCAGATGCTAAACTATCTCCTAGACTGCAACATCCTGTCACCTACTCAGCATGGTTTCAGACCTGCCCATAGTACCACTACAGCCCTCCTCTGCTTCACAGACACAGTAAACAGTCTCAAAAATGAAGGCCTACAAGTGTCAACTCTTTTTTTGGATATGTCCAAAGCATTTGACACAGTCTCACACCAAATCCTGCTAAACAAACTAAACCAATATCATCTATCAAATTCCACTCTTACCTGGTTCCAAAGCTACTTAACTGACAGGTACCAAGCTGTGAAATGGGAAAATTATCTCTCTCCTCAGCTGCCCATAACAATAGGAGTCCCGCAGGGTTCTTTCTTAGGACCACTACTATTCACAGTCTTCACAAATGACCTCCATACCTCCACACAGCATGCATCTATAATTCAGTATGCAGATGACACTACCTTAATCTGTGCTGCACAAAACATTCCCACCCTCCTGCAAACAACTCAACTAGCATTCTCTGGCTTTGAAAACTACATTACCAAAGCCCAACTTATCCTCAATCCAAAGAAAACTCAGCTTATAATTATAACCAGTTCTAACAAAAACACTAACAGTCAATTCACTATCTACTCCACTAATGCTACTCCAATTGCTCCAGTGGCACAGGCTAAGCTATTGGGAATAACCATAGACTCCCACCTAAAATTTGATAGTCATCTCAACTTAACTATTAAAAAAGTACATGCTAAACTGGGGTCGCTCTACCGTATCAAACCATTTCTTACCAACAACACAAGATCAGCCATTGCTCTCTCTCAACTTCTATCCACCCTACTCTATGCATCTCCCATTCTGACTAATCTCAACAAAACTGAACTAAGCAAAATGGAAGCCTGCTATAACAGAATTGCCCGCTTTGCTGCAAATTGCTCATATAGAACTCATCTCTGTACTGCTTTGAGACAGCTCCACTGGCTTGAACTGCCCAACCTCCTAACCTACAATCAGCTCTGCCTCTGTCATTCTATCTATTACCTCCCCAGTAAGTGTCCTGCCCTCAAAAACCTAGCACAACATCACTCAGCCAAAAGGCCTCTTAGATCATCATGCAAACTACTACTAGAAGTCACCAACAGCTACAATAGCTTTGGAGATGCACTATATAGTAGTTCAGTGGCTAAAAATGGAACTCTGTCCCTACCAGCATTCAAAACACATCATCCAAAGCCTCCTTTAAAGACCTCATCAGGCAACATCTCAAGCAAAGTTGGCAGTGCCATGATTGCTCCCCAGGCTAGTGAAAGCGGATAACACATGCATACAAAATCTAGAACACTTGATAATAGTTTTCAATCTTACTCACAAACACTGACTAAACTACAATGTATGTACTGTACTTGTGTACTATGTATGTATTCTACCTATGTTTCAAATTTCAGCTGTACACCACAAATGTATTAATTACCTTTATTTTTAAAATTAATATTTTTGTGTTTGTTCTCTCCACTGTAACTGTTTATGTGCCGCATACCACTGTAAAAACATGTCTCCTGTAATTTGTGAGTATACTGATCATGTCTAAATAACTAAATGTGTCTGTAATTTTTCTTTGTGGAGCTTTTCTCCCCGGGCCTCTGCTGAAAAAAGGCCTTTTCGGCTCAGTCAGACACCCCCGGTTAACAAATGTAAAATAAATAAATAAAATAAATAATGAACAGGATTTGTCTATTCCTACTTATGAGGACTCTGATGCATAAGATTCCATTCCTTCTGCTTCTCCCCCTGAGGATTTTTCTTTTGGGGAAACTTTACATACTTTAAGGGAACATTTCCACTGGGAAAGTCAGGATTTCTCTGAATCTAAAAAGAGACTTAGGGATTTTCTTCTTCTTCTTCCTCAGCATAGGCCTTTGGCTATACCTCCTGTTCTAGACATTGTTGTTGATGTTTTCTCATAATCTAGTATGGCTCCTGATTCTCTGCTCCTTGTAAGCCAGACAGATACTACAGGGTTCCTGACTCCCACAAATTCCTTTTTAAAAATCCTACTGCTGATCCTGAAACCATTTCTCAGGGTCCCAAGGGCAATAAGGCCTCTACTGCTAAAAATTCTACCCCTTCTGATAGAGATTCCAGGGCACTGGATAGATGGGGTAAGAAGGTTTACACTTCTGCAACCTTGGCAATCAGGGCTTTAAACTGTCAATTTCATATGATTAAATATCAACAGCATATCATGGGACTACTTAAACAGAAAATGAGGTTAATCTCTGACTGTGTGGAAAATAAAGATTTACAGGATTTATTACATTCAGCTGAACAAGTTGGAAAACATACTTTGCAATGTGGTTTTGATTCCTTGGAGGCCTCCTGCAGGGCTGCTGTAACTGGATATGTGCTAAGAAGGCATGCTTGGCTCAAAGAGCAAACTCTGCCTGACCATGTTAAAGCAAAATTGTTGGATGCTCCTTTACAACAGGACCATCTCTTTGGTAATAAGGCTGAAGAAGTGTTAAAAAAGATGGAAGATAAAGCTAAATCTATGCAAACTGTGAAAGATTTCGTACAAGTGCAACGTCCAAGATTTAGTAGGCACTGGTCCACTCAAGTCAAATCCAGAAATTCCAAAGGCTCCAGGTTTCAGTCACAAGGAACTTTTAAAACAAAACAATGGGGTGCCTCCACCTCCAAATCTGGAAACAACAAGGCACCTCCCTATGGTAAACAGTCTCAATGACTTCCCTCTACAATCACCAAGCACTTACCTTTTAGCCTCCCCTTTGGGGGGAAAACTGGCACTTCATGTACGAAACTGGAAACTTATTACCCAGGACAAATGGGTTTTAAATATAGTATCCACAGGACACAAAGTTTTCACCAAACGCCAACTTTTAATAAACGAAGCTTTCGGGTACTCTACCCTTCATCATGCTGATGAAGGGTAGAGTACCCGAAAGCTTCGTTTATTAAAAGTTGGCGTTTGGTGAAAACTTTGTGTCCTGTGGATGATAACCTCTGATTCCTACTAGTATATTTTAAATATAGTATCCCAGGGATACAGCTTTCATTTCCACATGTTGCCAATCCCAAACAGATGGCCAGACCTGCACCCAAATCAGTGGGCAGAGACCTAGAAACAAGTTCTGTCCCTCATGAACATGGGGGCTATTCAACCAGTATCAGAAGAGGAAAAGGGACAAGGTTTCTATTCAAGACTTTTCCTGGTACCCAGAAAAGACAAATCATGTCATCTAATTCTGGACTTATTCACTCTAAACACATTTCCGGACATTCCAAAATTCAAGATGCTGACTCTTCAACAGTTACTACCTATGCTAGGCAAAGATGCCTGGTTGGTAACTCTAGACTTCAAAGAGGCTTACCTGCATATCCCAGTCAGGGAATCTTGCAGAAGATACCTCCTCTTCAAAGCCGGCTACTTGCATTACCAGTTCTCTGCATTGTCCTTTGGCTTATCTACTGCGCCCAGGGTCTTCACAAAGTGCCTGGCTCCAGTAATTGCATTTTGCAGGCAAGGAAATATTCAAATATATCCATACCTGGATGATTGTCTAATTCAGGCAGAAAACAAGGACATTCTTCTAAAGCATCTGGCATTTGTAAAGAGGGTTCTAACTTGTCTAGGGTACACCATAAACAAAAAGAAATCACAACTGGTACTCTCTCAAAAAATGACATTCCTGGGTGCAAGTTTGAATACAGCTGCCCAGATGACTTACCTTACACCAGAAAAGCAAATTCAGTTGGTGACTTACTTCAAACAGGTGGCCACAAAAACCCTGCTATCTGTATGACAAATTCTGCAAGCCTTGGGGTTCATGGCCTCCTGCATTCTTCTAATTCCATATGCAAGACTGCATATGAGAAAACTTCAGTGGTACTTAAAAAGTTTATGGAGTCAGCATTGTCACAGCCTGGAAACAATGATTCCTATCATACCGTGCCTGCAACTAGAGTTCCTATGGTGGGCAGAGGCCTGCCACCAAAACAAGGGACTGATTTTCACTCCACCCCCTGCCACCCAAACCCTAACTACAGACACATCTGAGTATGCTTGGGGGGCTCATCTAGCAGGAAAATGCATTCAGGGCAAATAGAGCCCGAATCAAATGCACCTTCATATCAATCAGAAAGAGATGCTAGCTGTACAGAATGCTACAGCAGCCTTCAAGGACTACCTTCATCCAGGACAATTAATGATAAAGACAGACAACACCACAGTTATGTGGTACATAAACAAGCAGGGGGGGGGGGGTACACATTCCTACCCCCTTTGCAGACTAGCCATGGCATTGTGGAACACAGCCTTGACCTACCAAATACAACTACAAGCTCAATTCCTGCCAGGAAAGCTAAATACTCTGGCAGATGAACTAAGCAGAAATCTTATGGGCCCACACGAATGGAAACTGGAACCACAAATTTTTAACATGTTGACACACAAATGGGGGAGTCCAGACATAGATCTTTTTGCCTCACCCCAGAACTATCAGTTGGACAAATTCTGCACAAGAATTCATCACAAAAAAGCTTGGAAAGTGGATGCTCTATCATTCAGCTGGAAAAACCTATCAGTCTATGCTTTTTCCCCTCTGCATCTGCTCTCCAAAGTTCTACTAAAAGTCAGACAGGACAAACCAAAAATTATTCTGATTGCTCCAGACTAGCCTCGCCAAACTGGTACCCACTCCTGTGCAATGGTTCACACCTTCCTCCGTGGCATCTGCCTCAGACACCTTACCTACTGTCTCAGCAGAACTACCAAATTCTGCACACTCAGCTCCAAACTTTGAATCCTGCAGCATGGCTAATCATCTAATTTCACCCTTGGCATCCCTCAGCAAACCTGTGATGGATGTCATTTTGGAGGCTAGAAGGCCTAGTACTAGAAAATCTTATGTTGACAAATAGAAAAGATTCTGTGCCTGGAACCAATCACAAGGAATAAGTACAGCAATGCCCAATATTCCTCAGATTCTGCAATACTTAACTGAGATGATTCACAAGGGCCTGTCTTTTTCTTCCATGAAAATCCATGCCTCTGCCATTTCAGCTCATTACAATACAGAACCTCCCCTCTTATCTCATCCTCTGCTAAAGCAGTATCTCAGAGGGGCCAAAAACTTAAGACCTCCCAGGAGAGCGCCAACCCCTGCATGGGACCTCAGTTTTGTTTTGGAAAAACTCACACTCCCTCCTTTTGAGCCAGCTTTTACTGCAGACCTAAACTTTCTCTCCTGGAAAACAACTTTCCTTTTAGCAGTCACTTCAGCTAGAAGGATTTCTGAATTACAGGCTCTTATGGCAGTGGAGCCTTTCATTATTTTCCATGTGGACAGGGTGTCTCTCAGGACCAATCCATCTTTCATGCCTAAGGTGGTATCCAGTGTGGCTCTTAATCAGACCATTCATCTGCCAACTTTCTTTCCCAATCCACAGAACAAGGGTGAGCGAATTCTGCATTCATTGGATGTACACAGACAACTTGGATTTTACTTAAACAGGACAAAAATCTCTAAGAAAATCTGAACAACTATTGGTGGCATTTGCTGCAGGGGCAGAGGGAAAGGCTATTTCAAAGCAGACTATTTCCAAATGGATAAGCCATTGTATTCATTTCTGCTATATGCACCATGGTAAACCTATCCCCAAGGGGATCGTATCTCATTCCACCAGGGCTGCATCCACTTCTGCAGCCTTTCTCAGAGGGGTTCCTACCAGAGACATTCTAGAAGCTGCTACCTGGAGCTCAGGTCATACATTCACCAAACATTACCATTTACCTCTCTTCTCTAAATCCAGAGCTGGCTTTGCCACTGCTGTCCTGCAGGGCCTTATAGCTGCTTCTAATGCTGTATAAATCCATCCTCCCAGCCATAGCTTTGGGAATCTACCCAAATGTAATGACTGCAGCAGTGAAACACAAAGAACATAGTACAGTTGTGTACACTTACCATAAATGTAGATGTTCGAGTGTATTCACTGTTGCAGTCCTGGTTACCCACCCTCCAGCCCCCTGTTTTTCTCTTACTATACCTCTCCTTTCTTTTACTATGCTTAAAAGCCTTTTTGGTAAATTTGCTTTTGTTTGGAGGTATATTTTTTTGTGTTTTAATTTATATATATATATATATATATATATATATATATATATATATATATATATATATATATATATATATATTGCTCCCCATTTGGGGGGCACCTGACATCTGGGGCAAGAAAAACTGATGTAATGGTGTCGGCTGCATGTTTTATACCCCTGACGACCTGCTGTCATGGAAGAAGGGACAGCAACCGACGCAGCACCCAAGACTTTGTTAATCAGGCTGACTGAGGGAAACCTGCCAGCAGATTACCCAAATGTAATGACTGCAACAGTGAATACACTCGAACATCTACATTTATGGTAAGTGCACACAACTGTACTTTGTGTGGATAGAAGTTGGTGTGGGAATTCTAACCAATTTAGTGCCTTAAGAGAGTGACAGTGATGACAGAGGTAGGTTTGGTTTGTTGCAAAACTGGCAATTTTCTTGCAGATGATTTCAAGTTTTGCTAGTAGGCTTGTTTGCGAATTGTTAAGGATTTGTGAGATATAGAGAAGACTGAGTAAGATGTAGGCATGAGCAAGGGCAGTACAGATGCCTTTAGTAAGGAATTTTCTATTTATGTAGAGAAGACATAGTTTTTGATTGGCTATTTTATACAGTTTGAACATGTTGGTTGAATTTTAGTTGATCGTCTGTTATGGCTCCAAGAGGTTTGGTGTGGGTTTCGATGTTGATGGGAGTGTTCTTGAGTGGATTTATGGTGAGGTTGGGTTTGTGGTGGTTGATTGATTTGGGGAGAAAGAGCAGGAGTCTGATCTTTTTGGGATTCAGAATTAGTTGGTTAGTGGTAAGCCATTTTTCAACAGAGCTGAAGGAGTTTTGGGTGAGAGTGTGCATGTCAGAAAGGGTGTTGGAGGTAGAGATGAAGGTAGAGTCGTCTGCAACATCCACAGCATCTTCTCCCTCTCTCTCACGCTCACTCTCTGCCTATATATATATCATCCCAATTCACCTTGTTTACTCTTTTTCAGCCTTTCCCTATTTTTATATCCTCAGATAAGTATCCCTCCCAAAATTCCAAATGACATTTTTTCCCACCACACTTCTGTTTGATACCTTTATACTTGAGATATAAATCTAATGTCTTCTAGAATAATTATATCATTACCTTACTTCATACACCACTCCAAAATCCCTGCTCTTCTCTTTAACTTTTTTAAACTGTTAACATTAAGCACTAAGATGTTAGAAGTAATTCTGCCTTAAAGTAATATATACATATTTTTTTCTTTTTCCTTTTTAAATCCCTCTGCTTTTTTCATTTCCTCTCCCACTCTCTTTTAGCAATAGATTTTTTTTTGTTTAACTATATTCCATTTAACATCATCACTATCACTCAACCCTGACTCTTCTTCTTCAAATCTTTCTGTATTAAGGTCTTCCTGCATACTAAATTATTGTACTGCTTTGTTCTCTATCCATTGTTTCTATGTGTGTTTCCACTGTTTCTAGCTCTTTTTGCACAGCTTTGCACTTTTGATCTTGCTCTGCTGATATTCCTACAATTTCTAACTCTGTCTCCTTTCCTTTTTCTTCACACCCCCCATGTCCCTTTTTATTACATTTATAATATCTCAGTTCACAATGTCTTGCATCATGTCCTATTTTCATACATGCAAAATGTCTTTTAACACAATTGCTAATTAAATGATCAGTTTTACCAGACAAAAAAACATATTTTAGGCTGCCCCCCAATATTTTACCATACCTTTAGCACATTCAACAATGTACTAAATGTACTTGGTATATACACAATGCTCTTATTTTCAGTTCTCAAAATCACATTGTCTCATCACATGCCTCAGTCTACAAACCTCTATTATCAAACACTTTTGACATATCCACTGCATTTTACATAACTTCAATATATGTCCTTTTACAGTCTCTTTTTCTACTTCAGTCCTAAATTGCATATGAATCTTTTTCTTTGTCTCTATATGAAAAGTTTTAAATACATATGAATTCCATGGCATACTGTTTTTCTTCTTCTAATATTCTTCTAGATATTTTTCCATTATCTGTCCAGTCTCTAAATGCTTTATGTCTCTTTTTTAATATATGTAAAATCTCTAACCTCACTTGTTTTGATTCCTAGTGGCATGATTACCTTGTCCCACACCTTATATCTGTACGGTTCAGTGTCTTCCTTTCTCTCAATACACACTGTAAAAAGCCTCTTTTTCTTTACACCTGGTACGTTGTCTTCTTTCCTGTTCTCCGCTCTCTCCTTCACCATCTCCACATATGATTTTTCCCTTTCTTTACACCTGGTACATTGTCCTCTTTCCTATACTCCGCTCCCTCCTTCACCATCTCCACATATGATTTTTCCCTTTCTTTACACCTGGTACGTTGTCTTCTTTCCTGTTCTCCGCTCCCTCCTTCACCATCTCCACATATGATTTTTCCCTTTCTTTACACCTGGTACGTTGTCTTCTTTCCTGTTCTCCGCTCCCTCCTTCACCATCTCCACATATGATTTTTCCCTTTCTTTACACCTGGTACGTTGTCTTCTTTCCTATTCTCCGCTCCCTCCTTCACCATCTCCACATATGATTTTTCCCTTTCTTTACACCTGGTACGTTGTCTTCTTTCCTATTCTCCGCTCCCTCCTTCACCATCTCCACATATGATTTTTCCCTTTCTTTACACCTGGTACGTTGTCTTCTTTCCTGTTCTCCGCTCTCTCCTTCACCATCTCCACATATGATTTTTCCCTTTCTTTACACCTGGTACGTTGTCTTCTTTCCTATTCTCCGCTCCCTCCTTCACCGTCTCCACATATGATTTTTCCCTTTCTTTACACCTGGTACGTTGTCTTCTTTCCTATTCTCCGCTCCCTCCTTCACCATCTCCACATATGATTTTTCCCTTTCTTTACACCTGGTACGTTGTCTTCTTTCTTATTCTCCGCTCCCTCCTTCACCATCTCCACATATGATTTTTCCCTTTCTTTACACCTGGTACGTTGTCTTCTTTCCTATTCTCCGCTCCCTCCTTCACCATCTCCACATATGATTTTTCCCTTTCTTTACACCTGGTACGTTGTCTTCTTTCCTGTTCTCCGCTCCCTCCTTCACCGTCTCCACATATGATTTTTCCCTTTCTTTACACCTGGTACGTTGTCTTCTTTCCTATTCTCCGCTCCCTCCTTCACCATCTCCACATATGATTTTTCCCTTTCTTTACACCTGGTACGTTGTCTTCTTTCCTATTCTCCGCTCCCTCCTTCACCATCTCCACATATGATTTTTCCCTTTCTTTACACCTGGTACGTTGTCTTCTTTCCTATTCTCCACTCCCTCCTTCACCGTCTCCACATATGATTTTTCCCTTCATGACCATTTCTTCATCCTGTTGATTTTTTCCATTAAATTCCCCCAAGACACATCTTTATTGCTCTCCAGCTCATTCATGTTAACCAAGTCTAATAGTAACTCATCCTGCAACCCTCCCAGCTGGAGGGTTGTAACAACACATTACTGTGTCAAAACTTCATCTCTAAAGAGATTTTGTTGAAAAATTTCATCCAAATCCATCACCATCTCCACTGTTTTACTGTCTCTATCAGTACTGCTCTTTTGAGAAAGCTTAACCACTTTCTCATCTCCCTTAATGCTTTTGTTTATTTCTATTACAGGCTCACCTGCCTGCATCTTCTTGATCCCCCATTTGTGACATACCAACTACAATTTCATCCTCATTTTTTTGAGGACTTACCTTTTTTTTATTACTGCTTTCTCCAAATGCTGAACACTTCTTTACTTCTCTCTGCTGTTCTGAGCTCCCTTTGCACTCAGACCAGAAGCAAGAAGTGTAACTACATACATCATCCCTGTAAGCAAAAAGTGTAGGGGAAGTTCCTAGATGCCCTGGCCAAATTTTCCCTAGTAGTATAAATACCACCTCACGCCTCCCCTGAAAGGAGGCTACTAGCCTAGTGGGACTAACCTGATCAATAGAGAATATAAATAAATAACTTGAATCACTGTCATACAGTGAATGTAAACTGACTGGAAGCATTGCATAGCTATTAAGCTAATAGTTATTAATGAGATATATCCTGTAGAGTTTGGTTAACCTGTCTCAAGCTCTAGTGGCATACTACATTGTTCTGAGCAGTTCATTTAAACAAAGATCCTGGGTCATGCCTGAAAGCAGACATTTACTCCTGGTTCTCAGTTAACTAAAAGAACATGTAACTAGCTTGAAAGCTGTGTAATCTAGATATAAAATACATCAAGCCTATTTTACACAAGGGAAATAGCAATGCCACATCTTGGAGTCATCTTCCTGGACCATCTTTAGTTCTTCATCATTCCATATTCTAGCTGCAGTCACGATAGCCATTGTACTCCAGTGCTTTCCACAAGATACTACTGTCTATTGTGCCATGTAGATGCAGTTAGTGCTATACTGCTGCATGACACAATTATAGAAAAATAAATAAAATAACATTACAGGACTGTGCATACAGGGATATGGATAACAGCTGCAAGGAATTCAGGGCAGCAGAGTAGTGTAGTCAACAAAAACAAACATCAATCCACAAAGGACAGAAAAAAAAACACAAATAACATTTTTGTTGCAGGGGACAAGCCCCACTATACCCATCAACACCCCTGATAATTATATATACCAACTCTGAAATCTCCATACAGTAGGGAAAGGGCATATTCCCCAATCCTCACTGTACCACAGTTTCATAGTGAAAAAGTCAGTAATTTTCAATCACAATAGTGATCCACAAATGATCAATACCTAATTGTCATCTAAGACAAGCACTGATCTACGAAGGAAAGGAAAAACTTTTTTTTTTATTTGCAGAGGACAAGTACCCCTATACCCACCATACCCCCCCCCGCTAATTATATATACCAACTCTGAGATCGCACTGCAGTGGGGAAAGGCCATATTCCCACTGTACCACAATTTCATAGTGAAAAAGCCAGTAATTTTCAGTCACAGTAATGATCTACAAATGATTAACACTTAATGGTCAAAGACAAACATTGATCCACAAAGGAGAGAAAAAAACTTAAAAAGCATTTTATTTGCAGGGGGGCAAGCCTACTCAGACCCCCACTAATTATATATACCAACTCCGAGATTGCACTATAGTGGGGAAAGGGCATATTCCCCAATTCCCACTGTACTACAATATCATAGAGAAGAAGCCAGTAATTTTCGATCAGCTGTCACATCTTTTTCACTTATCAATGAAAAGACACCGACAAAAGGTAGTACACCCATTCTGCAATGGTTTGGAACCCTATTCAAAATGAGGTCCCCTGCTCAACATCCAGTACAGGCCAAGATGGGCTCTGGCTCCCCTTAACACCAAAAAGATTTAATGAAATTAACAGAGAACAAATGAACCATGGTGGTGGTGCTGCGGTAGCATTGTCGCCTCACAGTAAGACGCTGACCGGTTCGACTCTCAGCTAGAGCGTCTTCTGTGTGGAGACATGCATGAATGGGCGTACCTTCGTTGAAGGTTGTGCATTACGGCTGGCAACTCAGCACGTAAAAATCAACTGCCAATCATTAGCGGACCGGAGTTCCGCTGTGGCGACCCCTAACCGGGAAAAGCCGAAAGACACAACAACAACAGAGAACAAATGAATATCACTAACAGAAAAAACGGAAAAGATACCCTACACAATAGCTTTCATTTACAATTAGCAGTCAACTGCCTCTAAAATAAAAATCCTAATATACAACCCACAGACATGTCACATGTAAAATGTTAGTTTTCTGATCTCACAGTAGGTATGAGTGCAAAATCAGTGTGTGAGACCCCAAACAGGATTATATTCTATACCTTGTAACCACTGAGCTAGGTTGTAGCTCCCCTATCATACTGTACCACATTAAGAGAGTAAATATAGAATGAGTATGTGATCTATACTGAATTATCACTCCAGTTTAGACTGAAAATTCAGTACAAACCAAAGCACTCCCTTGAACTCCCAGGTACCCAAATACATGAAGTAGATGTAATCATTGCAATCAGTGATTTTGCAGGGGGGAGATCAAGTCTTCCTTTTCCCCTCTCCACAAAAACCCAGCTAGTTATAAATATACAACCTCCAAGATCACATAACACTGAGAAAAAGGGCAAGTTCCCTTACCCAGTTGTCTTATGATCTAGGCAAAATCACGATTTGCCATTCATTTACATTGCTATAGAACAACAACCTGTACTTCTGTTCTGCTAATTAATCAGTATAATGAACTAGAAATTAAATTTAATAGTACATACCAACAAAAGAACTTCAAATGTACATATACACAAATATATATGCATATCTAATTTTATTTTAATACACATGCACATGTACATTATAGATGCACACCTACATATGTCTGCATACCAGAAGCATAGCTAGGTTGGGGTAAAGGGGGCAGACACCCTGGCACAAGGTGTAATAGAGTGCAATTGAGGCAGCAATATCATGATTATTTTCCATACAGGCATTTCTGAATGGTGGCACAGAAGTACAGAAATGAATGCTTATACGGCTTTTGTAGTTATGAGGCATGACAAAAGCATTTTAGTGTTTGTATTTAAAGATCAACTGTAGCTAGACAAAACCGAATGCAGCTACTGCATTCATTTTTCACCTATTAGTGAATTTCACTGGCGGCTAGTGCCTATTTTAGTTCTATTTTCACATAAAATAATGATTTGATATGAAAATATGTCTACTAAAATATAGCACTGTCTGAATGATGATACCTCCATATTGTAGTTACAGCTGTGATGAGTGGGCCATTGTGACATGCAGTCAGGGGTGGAAGTTTTCCTGTCTCAGCTTCCACCAGGAAAAGACAGGTTAGGTTACTAATTTTCCATTTTGAGCTTGCTACAAAGACATACCCATTTTTCTATTAATTTCTATGTCTGCTTAACAAGGAAAATAGATATGTCTATTTACATTGTTTCCTTACATGTTTCCATACATAATGAACTAGAAGTTCAATTTGATTGTATATATCAACAAAAGAAATCCACAACGTTTTTACTTTTTATGTCCATATGGTTGCATTCAGGAGAACAAAGCCAAACCCCACCAGCTGTGGGCAAAAGTAAAAAAAAATCATGGACTTTCAGAAGCCATGTAACTGAAACACAAGCAAAAAAGTACCAAACCCAATACAGGGTTTCACGATAAACACAAAAACGATGATTCAGACCACTGCACACGGACCAGGCAAAATAACAGTAGACAAACCCTTTATTGGAAACTAAGCGCTTTCACCATTCCAAATGGCATCTTCAGAGTAAAAGACTCACACAACACACCCCTTTTATAAGACTAAATCAATTAAATAATTGAATAATTGATTAACAAATTAGAAAATTGATATTATACTAAAAAAAAAAACAACTAAGAACTAATTAAATAAATAAACACACCATTGCCATTGAGTCCATAGAAGCATTCATACATATAAATTCATACATATAAATTACTTTTACCCTTCCAGCTTATACCACAACAAAGACAAACATTTACAACTTGTTTAATTAAATAAATAAATTTTGTATGTATATATATAAATATAAATATACATATTAAAATAGATATATTAATAAATATAAATATAAACATAACTATAAATACATATATATATATATATATAGTTATAAATGTTATAACATTTTTTAAAATCAAATCTGATAAGATTTTTGCTTAAGCACAGGTTTCAAGGAAATATAATCATTGAGGCCAGGCTCCCTCATTGCATTTAGCCTCAATTGCCACTCAACCTCCAAGACAGCGACCCTATTGTTCACATCACCCCCTTGGTCAATATGCACACGATCAATGACAAAGAATACAAACTTGGGTAGGTGTGGGGCGTGCAGATGTTGCAGATTTATAGCTGAAGGGGCTTATATATGTTTGGCAGGGTTTCCACGCACCTTAGCCTGCCCTGGAGTATGTGGTTGCAATAGCCAAAATTTAGTATATTTGGTAACTTGTAGTACCTGTGACGCATTCTATGTAGGGATGACCACTCGTAGACTGAGAGACAGGGTCATGGAACGTGTGAGAGCTATCAAAAAGAAAGATGACCACAATGCATTATTTTTGCATAGTGTCAAATGTACTAATTTTAAGAAGTTTGTATTCTTTGCTTAAGCAAATCAGATTTGATTTTAAAAAATTTTATAACATTTATAACTATATATATATATGTATTTATAGTTATGTTTATATTTATATTTATTAATATATCTATTTTAATATGTATATTTATATTTATATATATATATACATACAAAATTTATTTATTTAATTAAACAAGTTGTAAATGTTTGTCTTTGTTGTGGTATAAGCTGGAAGGGTAAAAGTAATTTATATGTATGAATTTATATGTATGAATGCTTCTATGGACTCAATGGCAATGGTGTGTTTATTTATTTAATTAGTTCTTAGTTGTTTTTTTTTTTTAGTATAATATCAATTTTCTAATTTGTTAATCAATTATTCAATTATTTAATTGATTTAGTCTTATAAAAGGGGTGTGTTGTGTGAGTCTTTTACTCTGAAGATGACATTTGGAATGGTGAAAGCGCTTAGTTTCCAATAAAGGGTTTGTCTACTGTTATTTTGCCTGGTCCGTGTGCAGTGGTCTGAATCATCGTTTTGTGTTTATCATGTAACTGAAACACTTGATGTCCTTAAGGTGCCATTTGCATATATCCCACGGGTCTCCACTTTAGGGGGTTTAAGATAGCACACAATGAACACTCTAGCTTGACTGCATTTTTCATGCAGTGTTTACTGAATAGTTTTTCTGTGACCTTTACACCCATTAGTCTGGATATTTGTTAGGCTATTTTGCAGGCTTCTTAATCTTTATAGACATCAGATAGGGTTTAAAGATCCTTTATTTCTGAAGTATAGGCAAATTATCCATTTAAGCTGTGCTGATAAGGTAAGTAGAAAGGCCAAAATATGCATGTCTACAGCAAGTGGAATTTGGCTTTATTGACCTAAATGTAATGAATCATAAAGACTTAAAAAGTGAAAAAGTCATGGATATGCAGAAGCCATGTAGCTGTAACACTTGATGTCCTTAAGGGGTCATTTGGGTATAACCCATGGGCTTCCATTACAAGAGGTTAACATATATAGTAGCAGTTGTTCAGTTTTTTGATGAATTACACATTACTGAATCACAAATGACTGTACAAAACTGAAATTTGTTTGACTAAAGCAACATTTGACTTAATCGTGATCGTGTGAACTTTGAAAAGTAAAGAAGCAATGATTCACTGTGCGTGTGTGTGTGTGTGTGTGTGTGTGTGTGTGTGTGTGTGTGTGTGTGTGTGTGTGTGTGTGTCTTTTCTCAACTACTGATCAACCACGGAGTCACTATATTTAAGTAAGGGGTGAGTGGGGGCACCCCACCCCCCCTTGGAAAGGGTGCACAAGGGCTTGCCATATGCATAAAAACATTTTTAAATCATTTTTGCTGTAATTAAATTTTTTTGTATGACATTTATTTGTACAGCAGCATTGACTCAGTGTATGTGTTTTTGCTGTTTTCACCACTGTTGTCCAACTGTGGAGTTAATATATTTAAGTTAGGGAGGTATGGTGGGTAAACATTCCCACATGGGGGGGTAGGAGGGGCTTGCCACCAGTGTAATAAAGCTTTTTCAGTCAAATATGATTCTATGAAATGTGTTTTCAGTGAAATTTGTTGAATCTTTTGTGATTCCTTGAAGTGTGCTTATGGTGCTTTTGAAGCTTAATGACCATAAGTGCTAGTTATTCGGCTGGCGGATTAACTAGATGTGTCATATCACTCAATAGACAGGGGTAGAGACACATTTAATTTATTTACTTTTCCCCACAATTTAACTTAAACTGCTTTAATATTTTTATGATTTTTGTACTAAACTACTTTACTGCTCAGGTGTAGCTACAGTTACGAGTGGCTACAGATACAGAATTATTCAAATACATTATTGTAATCTGAACTTGGGCAAAATTTCCATTTTGGGGTTCACTTGTATCATCAGCATTCTTTCTAACATAGTTTCTTCAGGATAAAATAAGTTCACATCATTCAGTGATGCTGATATGATCCCTTTAACCCTTCATCATCTGTGACAAATGAATGTAAAAACACAACCAGAACCATCCTTTACATAGACATCTCCTCAGTCATTACAATGGGATTTATAGCCCTACTTAGCCTTCTCAGCACTGTCTATTACATAAGGCATTTTAAGGAAAAGCAGGTCCCTTTAAAAGTGATTAATGATGCACTAACCCCAACACTCAGGCTGTTACAGAACCTAGTACATGTAGACAAGCTTCTGCCACTGACTGCTTTGTAACAACCAGTTTGATGTATAAGGACGTAAGAATGAAAGCCCTGGTAGAATATATTTGGTCTCAGTAATAGAGCAAGGAACATGAAAGAGACATTCTAAAATTTCAGAAAGTCAGACAGGAAGGATGATGATATATACAAGTAGAAATATGCTTAGATCTACAAATAAATCATAGATATCAAAGCTTCTGTGAAGCCAAGGTTGGCACAGGTTACTAAAATGGAGAAATGAGTATTCAGTTACATATGTGGAAAAGAACATCATGGTCTAACTAGTGGGAATAAAAGTGTGTATACTGACAAAATATCAAGAAGGGGGTTTTAATTAATACATTTATATCAACTAGGAGAAAATGGGGAACCATTGTAGGAGTTTTGTTGGCCATCAAAGTCCTCAGTGGCTGCAGGCACTGTGCAGTACACAACACAGAAGTTTATAGGTTCATAGGTGGGTACAAGGCTATCTGCCCAAAGGCATTTATAAGCCTAGCCAGAATGTGTTGGCTTTCGCCACCCCCTTAGATTAGTTCCCTGTGCCTCTGTCCAGCAGAGCCACTGAAGTGATCCCCGAGGTAAACTTTCTGTTTCCCATCCACTTGTCAAGGTTTCTTTTGAAGAGTGTTAGTGAGGAGCTCTGCCTAAGGTAGACTGCGATCTTGTTCCAAAGAATGGGAAGTCTCTGGGACAGGAATCTATCCCTCCAGCACGTCCTATTTATTGTTGTGGTGAGGTTTAGATCCCTAGAGTGTATGGCTCGAGGGGATAAGGTTTTCTTTAGGTGGAGCATGTCCATTAATTCTGGGTTGGACATGGCCTTGTATGTCAGGCAGAGATCACCTCTGAGTAGGCGGTATGCAACTGAGTACAACTGTAGTTTCTTCAATCGAGCTGCATAGGGCATCTGCTTGAGGCCATTGATCCTCTTGGTGAGGTACTTCTGTGGTCTTTCCAGCTGTTGCAGGTGTCTTGTAAGGTACATCCCAAATGGGGCGTTGTACTCTAAGATGGGTCTGATGAGTGATGATTAGAGGAGCACAATGACCGCTTTTGATCTGGATGCGAACCCTTTTGTGATTAGGTGCGCCACATAGAAGAATTTTCTAACCACTTTGGCAATGTGATTATCAAAGGTGAGAGATTACTATCTACTTGGGACCCCAGATCCCTTATTACATTTTTTGTATTTAGGGGACTACCATCTATATGGTAGTTCATGGGTACTTTGTTTTTTCCAAAGGGGATGACTATGCACTTTTTGGCATTTAGCTTGAGGCCATGATTTTGACACCAGGTATCCGTCTCAGTGAAACCCTTTTGGAGGATGTCTGTGTCAGCCAGAGAATCAATTATAGCCCCTAGTTTACAGTCGTCTGTGAACTTGGTCAGCCATAGTCCTCCTGTGCTTGCCTGTACCTCTGAGAAGTATATGCCAAACAGGAGGGGTCCTAGGACTGAGCCCTGGGGAATGCCACTTGTAACCGGTTTGGAGTCCGCCTAGCTCCCGCAACTTTCACAATATGGGTTCTGTCCATGAGCCAGTTGGCAACCCATCTTGTGACGTAGGGGTTTATGTTCAGGCTGGTGAGCTTGTCTATAATACCAGAATGGGGAATGGTGTCACAGGCCTTAGCAAGGTCTAGGTAGCCTGTGTGTACCACCTTTCCCTCATCTATAGCCTTGGTAACTGTCTCAAGAAGTCCACCAGGTTTAGGAGGCATGATCTGCCCTTAAAGCCAAACTGGGCAGGGTCCAGTATTTGGAGGTTCACAATGTCTCTGTTAATGAGTTCCATGATGATGTGCTCCATAGCCTTGCAGACCAAGCTAGTCTGGCTTATAGGGCAATAGTTCCCGGGGTCTGTTGTGGCTCCACCTTTGTGGAGTGGAATAACCGTTGCTGTGCACCACTCTATGGGTACATAGCCTGTGGAGAGGCTGAGTTTGAATTGTGTGCTTAGGTGAAGGGTTATTTCGTCTTTGAGCTCATGTAGGACGCAGCCTGGGACTCCGTCTGGTCCCATTGATGCTGTGTTTTTGGCTTTGGAGAGGGATGTTTTAACCTGAGTGTCTGTGATTTCAGGGACTCTACATTCTTCTGGTATGGTTATGGGCCCTTTTGGGGGGTGAGAGAGAGGTGAAGTTTGTGCTGAACCTGTCTGCCAGGATGTTGGCAATATCGGTCAGTTCAGTGTATTTTGTGCCATTTTGCACCAACTCTGAGCAGATCTGAGCATTGCCACTTAGATTCCTGACATAGCTAAAGAATGCCTTGTGGTTATCTTTGGAGTCCTTGGCAATTTTTATTTCAAAGCTCACCTTGGATGATTTTATGAGGGATCGTAGTTCCTTGCTGATACTGATCAGGGATGTCTTCCCTTCTTGGGATTTTACTCTTTTCTGTCCTGGTTTCCTCCTTCTATTGTATAGCTTGTTTATGGCAGGAGTCCACCAGACTGGTTTCCTTTTCTTGGAGGAGTGAGTCTTGGTTTTGCTTGGGATGGCACTATCCATGCATTCTTGTAGCTGCCTGTAGAATGCATTAGTAAAGGATTTTGCAGCTTGGACAGTGTTATCCTTCAGCATGGGGGCTTTGAAACTTTCCAACTCGGTCTTAAGTAATGTGAAGTTTGCTTTTGAAAGGTTTTTCATGGTGGCTTTCTTGTCCGGTGGTGGGAGCGGAATATGGATATCCAAAGTGATTTGTTTATGGTGAGATCTAACCAGCGAGGGGTTGACCTCTGGTGTGGAACCCTGGTCGCCCATGTTGGTGATAACCAGGTCCAATATGTTGTCACCTCTGGTGGGAGTGTTGACCAGTTGAACCAGGGCATTTGAGTCTATAAATTCTAGGAAAAGTTGGGCAAGGGAGTTAGTACTTGAATAGTTCTCCCAGTTAATGTTTGGGTAATTGAAATCACCCAATATTAGGGTGTTTGGTAGGACCTTTATGTTTCCCAGTGTTTCCAGAAACGCGGAATGGGGATCCTGGGACATGGTGGGTGATCTGTAGCAAACTACAATTTGAATTGCAGTTTTGCCCATTGTTAGTTGCACGTGGATGATCTCTGAAGAATCATGCTGTGCCACTAACCTGGAGGTGTGGGTATCCTTGATGAATATGGATACGCCCCCGCCTTTTGTATTTCGGTTTGGGTTCTGTGGCCAAAATGTATGGTATGAGTTGTAGCCTGGTAGTGCCGGGGTGCTCTCTGGAGCCTTAAACCAGGTTTCTGTTACTGCACATATATTGATTTTCTCCATACTGAGGAGTTCCTCGGGTGCATGCATTTTGAGGTTTAGACTTCTGGCACTGAGTAGCATTACCCTCAGTTTTTTGTTACTTGTGCTATTTACAGCGGTGGGTTTGTCTTTTGAGCCTTGCCTAAAAAAGGCACTGTGGGGGTGGCAAGAGCCTTGGCCAGTATTCAAAAGCCTAAGGATGACAGGTGCAAGCTGTCTCTAGCGAAGCAGCGTGGCTTGTCAAGCATGTCATCCCAGGTGGACAGACACTGGATCCCCTTTGAATGACACCAGAAACTTAGCCAATTGTTGAAATCGAGAATTTTTTCTTTATACCATGGTATCATTCTTGGTGAGGGCAAGATGCTACTCAGGGTCAGGGTCATACTAGCCTGGGCTACGTGATCAGAGAGCTCTTAGTCCAGGGAGGTATGGCTCAGGTCATTCACACCAACATGGAAAATGACAGAGTCATATTTGTACTTTTTCTGGAGTGACCTGAGTGCTTGTGTTATGTGGCGGATCCTGGCACCCGACAGGCAGCTAACAGTAATCTTCTCCTTATTCAGCCTAGTGAGTGGGACGTCAGTGTACCTGACTATAGAGTCACCTATTACTAGTATGTTGGGTATGTTATTTTGCCTTAAGGGCTGTGATTGCATGGCACACTGGTTTTGTGAAGTATGTGTTTCATGGTTTGTGTTGGGGGGTAGATGTTGCTTGGATGTTTGCTTTGGAGGTCTCTGTTGGTTTTGCAGATTTTTATTTAGAGCCTCCAAGTATGTTTTCATGTATTTATGTGTGTTTTTTGCCGGTGCTCGTTTAATGGGTAATACTGGTGGTGTGATGCAAGTATTTCCCTTCTCCTCTTGACTGTCTGATCCAGTCTTGGGTTGAGAGAGCTTAGCCTGTAGTTTGGCTGTATAACTGCATCTCTCGCATGTATTAGTGTTTGGTGGTAGGGGGTTGTCTGTGTATATGAGGCAGTTGTAACTTTGCCTCAAAATGCAAAGATTCACCAGTTGAACTGGAGAGTACACCTGATACTGCCCTTTGGGCATGCCTGGATAAGTACAGTGAACTGTTTTACTGGATGGCTGGTAAGGTCGAATAGAGAGCCTTGTCCTTCTGAACAGTACAGGAGGGTCTAGTGCTAGGGTTTATAAGTGCTTGCTATAAGTTTTGAGCAAGTTCCTGGCTGAGAAATGAATGGCTTGAGTGCTTAAGTTGAAAGTTTGTCTAGTTCCAAGGGAAAAATTGAAGAGGAGACTTTGTGGAGCTGAGAATAGTTTTACCCTAGCTAACTGGTGCTGCCCGGTGCACAAAACAGGGCAAATACGGTATTTATAGTAGGGAAATGAAAGAGATAGAAATTAGCCCAAAATGGCCAATAAACTACTAATTTCCGGGCTGAAACCACTCCTCCTGGGACAGATAGGCTGCTCAAAGCTCCCCTCTCTCACAGGTGAACTGAGAAACTTCCTTCTATCCAAGTAAGGTATGGGCAAACACACAGATTTGTAACACAGCTCTGAATTCAGCACTAACCTGAAAACTGGACTATACTAGCTTAGAAAGGCGGGAAACAAGTATATATATATATATATATATATATATATATATATATATATATATATATATATATATATATATATATATATATATTTTTTTTTTTTTTTTCCCCCCAGAAAATAAAGCAGATACACTCAAAAAAAACAGTACTTTAATTTTGTTCTGAAGGCAAGTATATCACTCTACAGTCTGGTTAACCCTTTTATCATGTCCATGATGATTCTTTCCACGGCCTTACATACCATGTTGGTAAGACTTACAGGCCTGTAGTTACTTGGATCATGTTTGGACCGCCTTTGTGCAAGGGAATAACTGTAGCCATTTTCCATTCCTTGGACACAAAATCTGACTGAAAGCTCCAGTTGAAAAGTGATTCTAGTGGACCAGAGAGGTCATGTTTCATGCTATTTATTAAACATCCCAAGAGGTTATCTGTTACCATCAATGCAGTGTTTTTGGCCTTGGAAAGTGCATTAGTGACCTGTACTCTAGTAACGGTTGGGGATTGTATTATGTGATATTTCTTTCAGACTATCAGGAGGGAGTGGGGGGGGGGGATTTGAGCTGAACCTGTCAGCCGAAAGGTTGACAATGGCCTGCAGTTCAGTGTGGGTAATGCCATTTACAAGAAGTTCTGCACATTCCTGTGTATTTCCTATGAGGTTACAGACATAGCTGTAGAAAACATTGTGGTTGTCCTTTTTCTGTAAAGCCATTTTTTTCTTCAAATTTAGCCTTTCAAGTATTAATTAACCCTCTTAGCTGCCTGTTTAGATTGGTCAGGGGGCTTTCAATATGTATTACTTTGTTCCTCCTACGCTTGACCAAGATTTTTTTCTTTTGTTGTATAACTGATTGATAGTGTGATTCTACCAGGATGGCTTGTATTTTGAGTTTGTCTTATTCTTAATACGAGTGGGCACTCTGTCTATACAGTTATCAATATAGCTGTACAGAGATTTTGTAAATAGCTTATTGTATTCTATGGTGTTTACTGGATTTGAGAGTGCTTGGAATTTAGCCAAGGTGTTACACAGTAGAGAGAGGGTTAGCCTTGAAATAGTTCCTAAAGGTTGTTGGTTCTGCTGGATCCCTGGATTTAATTTTTATTTCAAGTAATACTGCTTTATGGTCAGATCTGATGAGCAAAAACATTACATTGGATGAGGAACATCGGCCCCCATTTTCATGAGTAAAAGATGAAGGATGTTTGTAACCCTTGTAGGAGGATGGACCAACTGTTCCAGGATGTTGATAGTAACAAAGTTTAGGAATCGCTGGGCTTGTGCATTAGAAGTGCTCTAGGATTCTCAAGCTGTAGAGGGGTAGTTGAGATTCCCTATGAATATCATATTGGGTGTAACAGTGAGGGACTTTAGTACATTGAGATAGGTAGCATGGGTTTCCTGGGACATGGAGGAGGCAGTGTATGTTGTAAGGATATGGTACAGAACCCTGTCTATGGTGAGGTTCCCATGTATGCATTCCAGTGGGCATACAGTTTAACTAGTCTGGGTGTGAGATTAGACTTAATATAGACTGACACTCCTCCACCTTTAGTTCCCCGTGCAGCAGCTGCTTTAAATGTGTGAAAGGCATTATAACCTTGCATTTCTGGGGTACTTTCAGTGACTTGAAACCATGTCTGTGTTACTACACAGATGTCGACACCTTCCACGGAGTGGAAGGCTTGTAGGGAGTGGAGTTTCTTATGAATACTTCTAGCACTGAGCAATACCACCTTCAGATATTCCAACATAGGTTCAGTTAAGTTCATAGTTTTATCATATTGGCATTACCTAAAAAAGCACCATGGAGGTTGAAAAGGTCTTTGTCAATATTCAAAAGCCTAGAGGAGATACGTGCAGACCATCCCTGGCAAAGCAGCATGGTCTGTCAACCATGTCCTCTCAGGCTGTCAAATATTGTACCCCCCTGGACTGACACCAGAAACTAAGCCAGTTGTTAAAATCAATAATTTTCTGTTGGTAACATAGCATCATCCCTGGAGAAGGTAGTATGCTACTCAGTGCTAAGCTCATACCTGCCTGAGACACATAATCAGTGAACTCAATCATGTCGTGCTTCATATAGTCAAGGGAGTTATGTCTCAGGTCATTAGCACCCACATGGACTATGACAGAGTCATGCTGGTACCTGTCGTTGAATGATCTGAGTGCATGTGTGACTACGGCTAACCATGACTGCCTCCTTACTCAGTTTGGGGGCAAGTGGAGATCAGTGTGCCTTGCTATAGAATCACCAATGACCAGGAAATTAGGCTTCAAAGTTGCTTCTGGAATTTGAACCTTTAATTACGTTTTTTTTTTTTAATTCAAGGAGCACATACAGTGCCTGAAAATATGTGGTTGTACCATTTTAAATAAATGTAGTGAACTGTAGAAAAGGAATGAATTAATTTTTATTTTTAGCTCATCTGAAAGTTACTGAGGACTGCAGCATCTCTCCTAAGGTAGCAATATAGCCCTTGAGTATTGGTAAAAGCAGACACTTTTAAAGTAATTACACTCTTGCATGCTAAAACTCATTTTAGGAAAGGTCAGTCTCATATCTTTGAAGTCCCCGTACATCCTTTATCTTAAAAGTCTGCTGCCATCTTGGAATGTGATTGCTAGCATCCTGAATCAAATATTGATGATGAGATTTCATCATAGCTCTCAACCTCTTAACAAAAGAAATCTGGACAAAGATAAAATAATGAAGGGACAAAGGCCCAGAAATAAAGACACATTTTAAAAATTGCTATTTTAAAGTTAGAAACATGGTAGAATAAAACATTTTGTGTTAGCATACATTTTCTGAAGGCTATGAAGTTTGAAACTCAAATGACTGTCATTATTTAGTGACTTCAATCCTCATTGTTTTGCCAGGAAAACAACAGATTTTATGAGAAACAGACCAAAAATATGAGACAAAAATTTGGACAGTTAAGAGTTATGGATTTCATGTGTAAAGAATGAGTGTTACTTCTAGCAGGAAAGTACAGTTCTGTAAGATCTTAGCATAATGGTAGATGTTCTTCTCATCACCATTGCAGCATTCATTACAATGCGGATCCCCTGCCAAGGGCGGTTCAATATCCGGCCAGTATACCAAAGCCTTTAGGTTGCTCTAAGGTACACCATATGTCACACTTATGCTCCTCGCTTAGCATAGGGCATAAAGGTGACATCCAGATGTACTATCCTCAAAACTGATAACCCTGGGGGTGTGGCCAAGATGGTGACCTGGTAGCAGCACTTTCTCACAGCTCTCTTACCTCAGTGCTATTTCTAACAGGAATTTTATGAAATAAGAAACAATTTGATGATATTTTCACTGCCAATCAACTTTTAATACTCTGGAGCATCTACAGAAAAAAATCTTATCACTTGGCAATAAAAAATTCCTGTCAAATAAATTACTAGAAGATCATCACCTTCATCAGCTAAATAGAATGAGTCATCTTGAGAACCCAGCACAGGACTGTTCCCTTAAAAAGGAATTACATTCTCTTATTTCAAACATTCAGGAACTTACAATTAAAATTGACAAAATGGACAACAAAATAGATTCTTTCAAAGATAAATGTTCACAGCAATTAGAACAACTCCAGAAAATGCTTACACAACAGAAAGGGCAAATCTCACTAATGGAACAGTCTTTAAATGACATTGACTCCAGACTTCTACAAGAGGAACAACAGAATTTCTACTACAACAGAACACATTTGGTAGATAAACTTGATGACATGGAAAATTGTTTAAGAAGAAATAACATCGGGATATATGGTTTACTAGAAAAAGCTGAAGGTAACAATATAATAAACTTTCTAACTACTTGGATCCCAAATGTACTAAAATTGCCTGAAGCCATTTCATATGGCATAGAACATGCACACAGGTCATTAACAACTTTAGGAAATACTTCTTCAATCAAAAATAAACCGAGATCTATAATTATGAGACTTTTCTCTACATAAGATAAAGAACTTATTCTCAAAAATGCCTGGCCAAACTCACCAATCAGATATAATGCTGCATTAATCAGATTTGATAATGACTACTCTGTAAAAGTGTTTTCCAAAAGTAAAGAATTTCTGCCAGTAATTAAAATCCTAACGAAGAAACAACTGAAAACCCATCTTTTGTTTTCAGCAAGAATTAGAATTTTTCTACCAGAAGGAATAAAAATATTTGAAACAGTGGATTTGGCAATAAAGTACCTCTCCAATAATAACATCTTAACACAGGAATAGTCTATAGACTGGACAAATAGTACTCCAAAAAGAAATGCAGAAGTAAATAACTGGAAGATTGTAGAACAGAAGAAGAAAAAAAAAACTAAAGGGCAAGTAAATCTACTGTTATATATATTTAAATGTCTTAAACACTATTATAAGACCAACAACAAGTCATTCTGTTAACAAAGTCATGCAAACAAAAGGTACTTTTTCCTTTTTACAGTTACCTTTTTTTTTTCCTTTTACAGTTACCTTTTTTTTTTTAGTACACCTGAATTTAGTGTAAGGTAAACAGGTTTCTTGTGACCATTGCAATCTTTATAAACATAATATTGTGATATGCTTAGATTTCTTTATATAGTTGACTTTACTTGCATTGATCTTTAATTGATAAAACGTGTAATATTATTTGATACATGTCATGCGATCATAGCAGACTTTGGACAAATCTGGGTCACATTAGGTGGGCTTTCCCCAATATGGGAACAATGTACCAACATTTCTGACGTTTAAAATTTTCAAACAATGTCGTTTTCATAGGATCATTTTTTGCTTTTATCATATAGTCATTTGATGGCTGCTTTTATATTCACTTGTGGGAGGATATAAATCACTACCTAACATGCATCTCACACTGACATTTCTGACCTTTAGGCTTTCCAAACAGTGTCGGTATCATCTGTTTTGTTTTTATCCTATGGTCATTTGATGGTTGCTTTTATATTCACGTGTTGAGACATATAAATCACTACCTAACATGCAACTCACGCTTCAGGTATAGAGCGTCAATTAATACGTATGTCGTTTAGATAACTTTTAGTGGCATGACAATATATAGCTATTATTTTGAATTGATAAGCTAGTGGTACTAAGGGAGTTTTTAGGATGATATTCTTGAATAGTATTTTGCACTAAATGTGCTGCTGCAGGATACAAGCATTTAAGGCTGAGATAAATGTTTGGAAACTTAAATTCACAAAAACGAACAACGAAGTAACCAAATAAAAATAAAGTTCCACAATTGCAGTACCAAACCTCCAGCACAATAAGAGACAGCAAGTTGTTTTAGCGCTTTCATTCACATTTAATGACCAGTGAACTTCTTCAGAAACAACTTTACCATCCATCTCACTCAATAAATACTGAACAAATTTACATAATTAATCAGTTAATTGACATGAAATTTGAAAATTTAAAAACATATAACAAATCTAATAAAAACTTAAACAATACTGTATCTAATACATAAATGTTTAAAAATGTATAAATAAGTTTTTTATATAACTAAGAATACATTTCTAAAAAACATTTCATATTTATAGTTTCATTAAGACCAGGAAATCTGTCTGCACCTACATAAATTTGCCAAAATGATTCTTTACATTCTAGCAATAATTTAAAATTTCCACCAAACATATATTTGTCTACACTATCTAATACTGCAAAATTAAACTTTTTAAATTCACTGCAACACATAGAATGCTTGGCTAGTGCATTATTAGAGTCTTTCTTTTTAATAGCCAAAACATGTTCACCGATTCTGATTTTTAAAGTTCTAGTGGTCATTCCTATATAATAACTAGGACATGTTTGACACTGAGCTATATAAATAATCATAGAACTGTGACAAGTATAATATTGTTTTGACCAGTGGGTAGTGCGCAGATGTTGAAAATATACAAATGATGAATTTGTAATATATCTACATTGTTTACAACTGTAACATGAAAAGGTACCTTTAGTCCTGATAACATCTACATGCTTGTTGTTACCAATGTGTTCTTTTCTTTCTAATATACTCTTTAGGTTAACTACCTTTTTGAAGGTGAAAAGGGGTTTCTGACCTAAAATTTTGGTAAGATCTTGATTGCCCAATATTATTTTCCAATTGTTCTCTATAATTTCTTTGATTACCCACATTTCATTACATATAGGCAATACAAAGGCCCCAATAAACTCTTTGTTCTCAATACCATTAGAATTAGTTTTGGGTAAGCCAAGAGTCAAAATAGGTCCTGCTTTGTTGTCCCGAAGTACCAAAACTTCTTGTTCTATATTTTTAAGCCATGATATATCATACCCCCTATTAAGAAAGAAACTCCTTAAGTTAATCAATTCCGTGAAAAAAACTTCTTCATCAGAAGTTAACCTACTCAAACAGATATACTGTCCCTTCACTACTCCTTTTTTCATATGAAAGGGATGTATGCTGTTCTTGTGCAAATATTGGTTAGCAAATGTAGATTTCCTATATATAGCACTACTGAACTCATTTAGTGCACTATTATAGTTGATTTGCAAATCTAAAAAGTTGATTTTGTTCCCAAATTCACCAATAGAAAATTTCAAACAATCAGTTGTGCTGTTTAAATATTGAACAAAAATTTGAAATTCATTGAGAGATCCATTCCAAATGAAAAACAAATCATCTATATAACGAGTGTAAAATATTATTTTGTTGCTATATGCACAATTTTCCAGATGAGTATTTTCCCAGTGGGCCATGAACAAGTTTGCATAAGCCAGAGCTACACGTGCTCCCATGGCCACACCAGAAATTTGTTTATATAGACAATCATTAAACCTAAAGAAATTGTTCTCAAGGACGGACTCCATAAGAGTACAAATGGTGTTAACTTTTGTACTAGTAACATTTGTGTTGATGTTTAAATATTGCCTCAAATAGTCAATACCCAACTCATGATCTATACAAGTATATAAGGACTGAACGTCCAATGAAGCCATAACTAGTTCTGATACTGGTGATTGAAAATTCTTCAGTTGTTCCAATAAATGCCAGGAATCCTTTAAATAATATTTAGAATTTTGTACAATCGGATTTAAAATATAGTCTAGCCAAATAGAAATATTTTCTGTCTTGTATTTGGCAGTGGAAATGATAGGCCTAAAGGGGGGATGAATAAGATCTTTCTGTAGTTTTGGTATACCAAACATATTTCCCATTTTGGGAAATTCAACTAGTAAATATGTATAAGTATTGTAATCAATCTCATCCTGACTAAACATGTCAAACAGTATAGTGTCTAGTCTCAAGAAACTGTTGCAGACCTCTTTACTGTCAACTTTTAAATAAGTGTTGGTATCTTTTAAAAGTTCTTCCATACTGTTGATGTAATGAGAATTTTTCATGATTACTATCTTGCCCCCTTTTTGTCTGCCTTCATTACTCATAAATCTTTATTTTCCTTTAGTTCTTATCTCTTATTGTGCTGGAGGTTTGGTACTGCAATTGTGGAACTTTATTTTTATGAGATAAATGTTTGCTGAGGTGATTGGTCAAGACTTCATGCTCAGTGTTATTTAATATATTGAAAACTCGCCAACTAGATAGTTTCACACACAGGCTATAAATTTGCAAACATTTCTAGTCAGCAGCACGAGCTTTACCTTCACTGTAAAGGAGAAATCCACCTTTTCCTTCCCGCTCTGTCCTCGACATGTTACCCTGAATCATACAGCTGCAGCCGCACAGAAATGCATCAAATTTTATCTGTAAGCACACTCTGCTTACGTGCATTGACCTTTGAATGTCTGTAATCACAGCGTCAAGGGACAGCGACGTTAATTTCAAATACAGGATCTTTTACTATAGTAACAGTGCTATTAATCATTTACATATGACAAATAAACATTTAATAATTCAACGATCCATTCATATATATTGGAGCAAATATTGATCAGGAAGCTAATCATCTTGAACCATTTATTTACACTGAAAGTTAGAAGAAAGAAAAGGGGGGAGGGAAGAAGGGGAAAGAGAAGAGAAAGGGGGAAAAAAACATAAAACACATCTTAAAGATCCCAATGAAATGCTAACTTTTAACAATGTTAACACCAGTTCATAGGATTATATGTTTTAACCAATGTTGCAGAAATAAGTCAGACTTTTTGTTGATGTAAACCAGGATTGATACAAAGTCATTTATATTTGAGTTAGCGAAAAGATATTTGCAGTGCTACTATTGAGAGAGCCATATAATAATATTAGCATCCTTCTGCATAAGTTTAGTAACCTGATAATACTTTCCTAAACTTTTTATTGGATATTCTGGGACTGATAAGTTTTTAATGTTTAACATAAAGATACATATAGAAACTATCTAGAGTGTGCTTGGTGCATATACCTGAAGTAAATTATGTTGATCCCTATACTGCTCTAAGTCAATATTGGGAATGTTTCTAGAGACATAGTTTTACTCATTACATGATAACCATCAGAATATATAAATCTATTCTCCTTTTCAGTGAAGATTAGAAATATCCTAATGCTTTAAATATACTAAGAAAAAAATGATATCAAAAGTCATTATGAAATAAAAATGGAAGGCATATGGCACAAAGATATTATAAAACAAGATACTGTGAAATAGGAAAAAATATAATACATTTAAACAATGTATATATATATATATATATATATATATATATATATATATAATTTATATATATATATATATATATATAAATTATATATATATATATATATATAAATTATATATATATATATATATATATATATATATATATATATAGCTACTTTACGATTGATGCTTTCTACTCATAATGATTTCTTGCTCTTTTGGGTAAAATTTTTATTTAATAACAACTGACTTGTTAAAATATAAAGTCTTTTAAAACAATGTTAAGAAATAATATATACTTTTTTTTGAGTATGATTCTGAAAGGTTTTTATTTTGATGAGCAAATATGAATAGAGATGTTACAGAGAACTTCAACATAATACTCAATGCTTTGATAGAAGTATTAATCAATATAGAATTACTTAATTGTTTCATCTAAAAATACAGTATGAAAGTAGAACAACTATAAAATATCAAAATGTTTTGTAACTTGTCAAAATGTTTTGAATAATTTTAAATGTAAAGTCCTGCTTTCTGATGTATGACTGGGAACAAGTTTTAATGAATACTTTTGACATGGAGAAATGAAATAGATACACTAGCCACATAATCTTTTTTATATTTACCATAATAATAATAATAACCAATATGTAGCATTTATAAAAATGAACTTAAACCTGGCATATTAAACACCTTGCATTATTTGGAGATATAAATATCAATACATTTACTGATAGATAAATATATATATATATATATATATATATATATATATATATATATATACTTGCTAGCTGATTGTATTATTTTTCTAAATCTTGTAAATAATGTTACATAAAGTTATGAGGTTCCAAGAGATTGATTTTAAACACCATTTGTAGACTTAGAAGGTTTGCTTGGGTAGTACAACTAGTCAAGCAAAGAGGTATGTTACCTCATAGGGAAAGGAAATGGGTTATACTTTTTAAAATTATAAATTTAGCAGTTCATTTATTTTCTTCTAATAGTTTGGTGTCTATCAGAAATATACAGCATTTATACACAAAAAAAATCATTTAATGCTATATTATGCAAACCCTACCAAGAGTCTAAACTATTTTCATATACTATTATACAAAATCCAACTTAGTAAAACATGAAATGTTTTGTCTATAAATGTTAATGGTCTGAACAATAGTAACAAAATGAGAAGTCTATTCAAATATATAAATTTACACATGCCAGAAATACTGTTCTTACAAGAGTCACATTTACTAGATAAAGACATAAATACCTTAAATATAAATAATTACACATTTTTAGTAAACTCACAATACAAACAAAAAAAGAGAGGATTAGCTATACTACTCCGTAATGCAACTATAGCACCTAAAATAATCAACATGCATCAAGACACATCTGGTATGTTTTGTCTGGTGTCTTTAGAATTAAATAGAAAAATATACACATTGGTAAATCTATATTGGATACCAGGACTAGGAATTGGATCAGTTAAACATCATTTTGAAGACATAATACATTTAGCTAAAGGTAGTCTGATAATAGCAGGTGAGTTTAACTGTAAAACAGATAACAAAGATACAGATTCATTGTATTCATTTAGACACAAGACTAATTCTAGAATTTATAGGATATATATATCTAATGATTTAATAAGAAAAATTGATAAAGTCAAAATTATAAATTGTCCCTTATCTGATCATAATGCTCTAGTCTTTGAAATAGAACTTACACCTACATACACAAATCCCATTACAATAATACCCTCTTACATTAAAAAATTAACAGAGTTCAAAGAATTCTATGAAAAAGAAGTTAAAACTTTTCTAGATCTGAACACTACAGAGGACATCTCAGAAATATATATCTGGGATTCACTAAAAGCATACATATAAGGGAAAATACTATCTTGGTACATTAATAAAAGGAAAATATGGAATAAAGATATGCTAGAATTGCAAAATAAAGCTGATAAACTGAAGTTAGAAATTCAAAACGGTGTCACTGATCTAGTACAAGAACTAATACAAACCAATAACAAGTACATAGAAGTAATAAATCATAAGATTATGATTAACCTAGAAAACAATAAAACTAAATTCTTATTCCACAAATTCAGCACACCAGAGACAACTAGCCAACAGAACAAAAAATAATCAAATCCAAGCAAATAAAAGAATTATACATTCCTAATACTAAGAAAAAAGTTACAGATCTAAATGGTATTTTAGAAGCCTTTAGACTTCAATATAATTCTGATAATTCCTCAAATTCTCAAGAAATACCCACCAAAAATATAAATAATTACCTTGAAAATAAAATGTTCACTAAATTACCACAAGAACAAATAGATATTATAAATAAAGAAATTACCATGATGGAACTGAAAACACAAATTAAAAAGCTTAAAACAAATAAAGTACCCTGGCCCAGATCATATGTTACCAGAAATGTACAAATTAATACACAATCAAGGTATATCTTTACTCTTAAAAGTATATACCATAGTTAAGCAAGATATACATTTTCCACCCTCTTGGAAATACTTATTGATATCCACAATAATTAAAACAGGAAAAGATGAGAAGCAATGCTCATCACATAGACCAATATCCTTATTAAACATAGATTATAAAATGTTCATGGCAATATATACAGACAGGATCAAACACTTTCTCCCCATGTTAATCCATGAAGACCAGAAAGGCTTTATTAAAGGAAGAAATAATTATGACAATCTTAAAAGAATACTGTCACTAATTGATTATAGCAAACATACAAACTCAGATTTAAACATAATTTCCCTAGACATTAACAAAGCCTTTGATTCAGTTAACTGGAACTTCCTTGCATTAGTCTTAAAAGAATATACATTTCCCTCATCTTTTAACACACTTATCTAATCATTATATAAGGACTCTATTGCATATGTTAAATTAGGATCTCATAGATGAGGTCCCATACAAATAAAAAAGGAACTAAACAAGGTTGCCCCTTAATACCACTGTTATTTGCATTACTTATAGAACCCTTTGGAAATCAGATTAGAACAGATAATATTAAAGGCATATACATTAATAAAACATTAAACCTTAAAATACAACTTTTTGCCGATGGCATTCTTCTAACCATCTCAGACTCTAAGAAATATTTGCAGACTTTATTTAGTGATATAAATAATTTTCAAATTGTCTCTGGTTTACAGTTTAATGAAAACAAAACAAAAATCATGATATGTAATTCTAAAAAGAAATATATAAACAAAAAATATTCTAAGTACCTAGCAGTAGATAATAAAATACTATATTTAGGTATGTCTACTTGAAGACTTAACTGACTCACTTATATACAACTATAAAAATACTAGATAAAATAGAGCAAACTATCTAACTGGAACAAATATATGCTTACAATGGGAGACAGATTATATCTTGTAATACAAAGTTTTTCACTACCACCTCCCAAGTATATTATTCAAAGATATAACAAATTAATATTGAACTTCCTATGGCTCTCATACAAACCCCAAATTGCTTTAAATAAAGATTTACCAAATTGGGAGGATGGTAGAATTAATCTACCTAACAGTGAGACATACATTATATCTTCTGTTGTCAAAAATATAACTTTATGGTTAAACGTCCACTGCTTACCTATTTGGAAAAATACACAAACAGATTTATATATAACTTAGTCACAACTACATAGAAGACCACTTACCTATCATACCATCACCCCTTGTCTGGATGTTAAAGGATCACATAATGGGAAAAAATAAAAATAACAAACTACCATCAAAATATATAACTATTACATTAACAACATTTAAAACATACATAAACAAAGTTCCAAATATAAATTGTTTTTTTTTTCTGACTTTTCCCATAGCCTTTACACCCACTATCTTTGATACATCTCAAATTCAGAAAATGAATTCACTTCAGAAAAGCTCAATAAGCTATTGGCACAAAGTGACAGAACAAGGGAAAACATTAATTAATGAACAAATAGTTAACAAACGTAATATAAACAAGGACTCATGGCTGTTTCTGCAAAATCTTAGACAATACCTTATAAACAAAACTGAACAAATACAAGCATCAGTAAGATATAATGTTCCAAAATTCATTGAATATTTTATTATAATCACAACTCAACCTTATCAAGGAGGTGGCTGCCTGTCTAATATTTAATAAAATTGTTAAAAAAGCTAAAGTTTACCAAGTAAGCACTTACTGGGACTATTACATGCAGATAAACAACCACCCACCTACTGAAGAAGAAAAAGATTATTTTAAAATCCTCAAAACAATCAACGTTGTCATTATACTGGCAACTATTCACTTGGAGATATTTACACAGAAGTTGTTATACACCACACAAATTAGCCAAAATATTTGCTAGGATCAATGCTGGAGAGGTCAGATTAAAACAAGAGCTGACTGGCAGCATGCATTCTATGAATGTAAATCTCTCACTTTGTATTGGAATAATATTAATAATTTTTTCCAGAGTGTCTTCAACGATAATTACCATTTAACAAAATCAATGATTTTATTTAATTCTCCCATTCCAGACTTTGTACCAAAAAAAATACTTTAAAATTCTATGGACTTTGATGGCAGTAGCATGCAAAATCATCATCATTCACTGGAAAAGTGTGACTTCTCCCCACGTTCAAGGAATTTAAAAACTTATCTATAACAGTTGGGCATATGGAAATATCTACACTGAAGAACAAAACTACTAGACCTACATCATTTTATATCTCTTGGATGAAAATACTGGAAATATTTGAGAAAATGGACAAAGATGTATAAATTAATACATCATTCTTTACAATGTGTTTAAAAGTATTTATTGCTCTCTGATATATAGGCACCAATGTATATAGTTATATATTGTTCTGTAGGTTTTAAAATTGTATATATGTTATTTATTCTCAATTTATGTAATCTTTGACAAGACATAATATTTAAATAAAATGGAAAAAACTGATAGCCCCAGTAGGAACAACAGTTCAAGGAGTATAAAGGTAATCAGTACATCCAGAAGACAAAAGGACCAGGGATAGGAGAGTGGGAATGAACCCCTTCCATTTCACTGTTGCAGTATTCATTACAATACAGAGAGTACCAAAGCTCAGTAAGAAGAGAGGGAAGAGGAAGGACCAGCAGAGATCTCTATGAACTATGAACCCATGAAGGATGGCCCCAGCAAAAACAGCTCCAGCTCTGGAAATTCCATCCAACTTTTAGTGCTTGGTAATGTATGCACAAGTCCAGGTAGCTGCCTCAAGAATAAAGTTAGTATCTAAACCCTTGAAAAAAGCACCAGAAGAAGCCACAGCTCTAGTGGATTGAGCCTTAACAGAAGAAGTAAGCCTCTTACCATGAGAGGAATAACAAAAGGAAATGGCTTTAGAAGTCCAAGAAGAAATAGTTTGCTTGGACACAGCCAGTCCTAATGACCTAAGATGAAAGGAAATAAAGAGCTGATCACATTTACAAAAAGTCTTTGTCTTATCCAAATACAATCTGAGTTGTCTATGCATATCCAGTGTGTGCAGCACCTTCTCATGGACAGCTTGTGGAGAAGGGAAAAAAGTGGGCAAATGAATAGACTGATTAAGGGACACCACATTCAGCACTTTGGGCATAAAAGAAGGATTAGTATGAAGGGACACCCTGTCCTTGTGAAACACCAAAAAATGAGGAAAAGCCATAAGGGCCTGAAGCTCAGACATTCATTTGGCAGAAGTAAGAGCTAACAAAAGTACAGTCTTCCAAGATCAATATTGCAAGGAAGCTGAAGCAGCAGAGTCAAATGGAGCCTGGGTTAATTTCTCTAAAACAAACTTAAGATCCCAGGGAGGAAGAACAGGTTTCATGGGACGCCTAATATGAAGGACACCTTTAAGGAATTGTTTAGCTTCAAATCTAGAAGCTAAAGGAGATGATAAAGTTAGACTAGCTGATATAGCTGATAAGTGGGCCGTTACAGAAGAATAAGCCAACCCAGCATTGATCAGTTCACACAGATAAGAGACAACCAAAGGAACAGCCACCAAAAGTGAATCCAGATTACGAGAAAGACACCAAACAAACATCCTCTTCCATTTGGACAAGTAGGATTTCTTAGTAGTGGGTTTACTGGCCTCCTGCAGGATCCTAAGCATGTCTTCAGAAAAAAGTGTCTGAGTGGAATGGTGGGGGTGTATGAGAGATTCCCTTGTCTTGTGTGAGTAGGTCCACCCTGTGAGGTAAATTGTGAAGACTGCCCTAGGCTAAATGCAAAATAAGAGAGTACCAATGCTGTCTCGGCCAAAAGGAAGTCACCAGCAAGATTTGGGGAGCATCCTGTTGTACTTTTAACAGGATTGTTTAAATGAGGGGAAGTTGAGGACAGGCATAAAGAAATATTCCCTTCCAAGAAAAATAAAGGGCATTCATCTTCCAAACCAGAGGACCTGGGACTCCAGCACAAAATAGTGGAAGTTGTCTGTTTAGAGGGGGGCAAAAAGATCCATGTGAGGAATACCCCACTGGAGGACAATGTCCAGAAACACATCTCTGTTTAGCATTTATTCATAAGATTGAGTTATGAACCTGCTCAGAGAGTCTACCACAATGTTTTGATGTGAGAGAATGTAAACTGCTTGAAGAATCACTTGATGGTGGATAGCTACTTCCCACACTAAGACTGCTAACCAGCAAAAAAGACCTTGTCCTCCCTGTTTGTTGACATACCACACTGCTGTGGTGTTGTCTGTAAACACCTTTTGAGAACCTGAGTAGAACAGAGGATGAAAAGCTTGAAGAGCCATCAGAAGTGCTTTCATCTCTTCAACACTTATATGGTATTTCTGTTGAAGAGGCAACCAGACTCCGTGCAACTTTAGGGAGCCAAATGCTGCTCTCCAACCCACATCTGAAGCATCTGTGAGCAGTTCTTGAGAGGGAAGAGGTGGATGAAAAGGAAGCCCTGGATTGAGAGTCAACTCCTGAATCCACCACTGAAGTTTCTGCTTGAGACATAGAAGAAGAGGAAATAAGAATTTGAGGGGATGAGACTGCTGAAGCCAAACTGACTTTAGGAACCACTGAAGTTTTCTCATGTGGAGTTTAGCAAAAGGGAGCATAGGAATGGTGGAAGCAATGAACTCCAGTGCTCTCAAAAATTCCCTGGCTGTAACTGAAGCCAGAGGAAGACAAGATTGAAAAAAGGAAATGAGAATTAGGGTATTGGGTGGAGGCAGGGATGCTAACATAGGAACAGTCTCGATCCTGCACCAGGGAAAAAACATGATACTGAAAAGTAGTCAGAATGGACTTTTTGAACTTTATAGTGAAACCTAGGCTCTGCAGAAGGGAAATGGCAAAGTCGAGATTTTGCAACAAAAACTCTAGAGAGGCTGCCTGAAACAGGAGGTCATCCAGGTAGGGAAAGACTTGAATCCCCTTTAGCCTGCAAAAGCAATTGCAGGAGTAAGGCAGTTGGTGAATACCCTTGGGGTAGTAGAAAGGCCAAAGGGCAAAGCAGAGAACTGAAAATGCCAGGAAGCAACAGAGAAACATTAAAACTTCCTGAAAATGGGATGAATAGGGATATGAAAATCCACATCCTTGATGTCCAGAGACACCAGATTAGCATGAGGAAGCAATAGAAGGAACATTCAAAAATAGGGAACCTTCAGAAAGGTGTTTAGATAAAAGAGGTCCAGAATAGGTCTCCAAGTGCCCTCTTTCCTGGGCATCAAAAGCATTCTTAAGTAAAACCCCTTCCCTCTTTGGGAAACTGGAACTTCCTGAATAGTTCCCTGAGTCAGAAGATGCCGAAGCACCCCTGAAAAGGAAGGCAACTGTTCCTGAGGGTACTGAAAAATGCCCATAAAAGGAGGAAGAGAATTCCAGACCATGAAATACCTTAGGCAGATGATAGACAGTACCCAGGAGTCCTGAGTAATCTTTAACCAAACAAGAAGAGAAAGGGAAAGACAAAGAGAAAGAGAAATGTGGCTGAGAAGAACAGGATAGACAGCACCTGGTTTATCAGGAAAGGGAAGCTTCTGAGACACAGAAGTCTGGGTAGCTTTATCAAAAGGAGCCCACTTCTCACCTGTCTTACCCTTGGGGGAGGGAGAGATGGCCTACAAACAAAAACTGGCTTATTAAGATAATTTCTTTGAAATTTAGATACAGGAGAAACAAAACCATGTTTAAGTTCCTGCAATGTTTTGCCCTTACCCTGAAGAGACAAACAAATCAGCAGCGGCATCACTAACCAAGTGCTTGTTGTCCAGAGGAGCATCCATCAACTAAGCCTTAATATCATCGGGCAAAGGTTGAAGCTGAAGCCAGGAATATCTCCTCATGACAAAACCAAAGGCAGCAGCCCTAGAAGAAGCATCTGCTGCCTCATAACTACATTTAATGGAATGGTGAGCCACCTGGGAAGAAGTCCCTAACAGGGAAAGAACAGAAGTCTTCCCTTCAGAGACTGGGAGACCAGAAATTACCTGACAGGCCTGGGAAAGAAAAGCCAAAAGGTATCTGGACTTATGGGTTTAATAACTGACAGCCTAAAAGCTAAGGTAGCAGAGGTATAAACCCTCTTATCTAGCCTTTCCATAGTTCTGCTGTCTTTATCAGAAGGAAGTATCTTAGAAGAAGGCAGCAACTGAAATAGCTTGTCAGATTTGTCAGATGCCACAGACACCACAGAAGGGTCAGCAGAAGGACACCTGTAGAGAAATTTACAGTCCTCGGGCACCCTATAAAACCTATCAGGTTTCTTAGGGGCAGGGGGCCAGGAATCAGGAGCCTCAGATGTAGTAGAAAAGTTATCCAATAATGCAGCCAAAAGAGGAAGAACAGCAAAAGTTCTTGGATAGTCCATTTGCAGGCGCTTATAATACCCCTTCTGTACCTCAGAAACCTGAGCACAATCCCATTTAAAGAACTCCATCATTCTTGAGATTGTATCCCCAAAAGAAAGTTCCTCGAAAGGAGTGTCAAGACCTGCAGACTCCTCTCATCAGACACACAGTCTAAAGGAGAGGAAACCTGAGATAAATAAGCAAGGGATACTTATCTGAATCCACCTCCTCTTCAGAGGAATCCTGTTCCCTAGATCTTTTGAGAGAAGTAGAGGACCAAGGGGGAGCTGGAACAGAAAATCTACGAGGAGGTTTCAAAGCAGTCAGAGCATTAAGCAACCCCTGACTGAAATTCTGCCATTCACTCTGTGGGTCCTTAGGAGCCAACAAAACATGTTTAGTCTTTTGCTTATTCTTTAAAGAGACATCTGCATTATAAAATTTGGAAGGCTCAGATCCTGTACAGCATTCAATAATTGTACTTGGGTATTCCTCTCTAACAAAAATCTGAGGAACACCCTTAGGCCCCTTGGAAATAATCAACAGTAGTTCCCCCTGAACATCTGAAGCAGACATCTGCAAGGCCTCCAAGGTCATGTGTAAAGTTGGATCCACACCAGCTTCCAAAATGGTCATGGCAGAAGAATCCAATGGCAGAGCTAGGTAATCCTCCGGGCTTTCACTTACCTCAGGAGAGATGTCTGGCAGAGGTGGCACAGAGGAAGGATCAGACCTAGATTTCCTGGCCTTCTTCCTCATGGATGGCTGACCCTCAGAGTGGGAAGTTTCTTCCACTGTGTCTTTCACTAAAAGCTTAAGATGTTGGTTCTCCAAATACAAGACCAAATAGGAAAGCCAAGTATGGAGAGTGTTAGGAACAAAGGCTTGTCAAGTGGAACATGATATATGGTCATGGGAAACACTGAGACAAAATAAGCACTGTACTTGATGATCTTTATGGGGAGTCTATCTCTCACACTGGCATTTATCCTTCCTGGATGACATGAAACCCCACAAGCAACAATCAAAAAGAAAAAAAAAAAAAACAATGGGGCACTTATCTGAAACAGCTTAGTGAACCAGCAAATGGAGTGGGCATTCATACTGACAATCAAGACATGGCATTCAGACTCATGGCAAGAAGATATGTTTCAAAAAATAACAGAATTAGAGGACTGAGCACATAGGGAAAACCTGAGATTTTCTGCTGTACATGAGAAGCTGGAAGAAACAGACTGCATTAATTTCATGAATGCACAAATAAGCAGTTGGACTGGTATTACACAATAGGAATTGTTAATTGAAAGGGAACATTGTTGTATGCTCCAAACCTGGCTATGAGAAAACAAACTAGACTTTTAATAGTAAAGATGCAATCTTACCTGCAGAAGGAGATGATTCTGACAAAACCATGGCAGAAGGACAAAGTACTAAAAGTGTGAGACAGCAGAGTGTATGTGGAGAATGACTATTCATTGTACACCAGGCAGAAGAGGAACAAATTTATCCCATTATTCAGGGAATGTTGAGAAACAGACATGAGATTCAAACTACTATACCACAGCTATCTTCAAAATACTTTTCCCTGGAGGAACAAAATCATTCTTTGATGAAGTACAAAAGTTTGTCCACAAAAAGTAAGCTGTGAAATTGGAGATTCTGCTTCTTGTTCTTCTTGTAATAAAGACCACAGAGACACTCTGCCAGTGAAATCTTTCAACAGAAAATGCTTGAGAGAGGGAAAAAACACAGGAGCTGAATAGAAGAATCGAGAGTGCACTGGAAATGAAGCAGATACATGGTTTGTTAGATGGAGAGGAACATGAATATAACAAGAGAATCTGGAAATATTGGACTTTCTTGGACTTTGTTAATCCTGTAGTGGACTCCAAAGCATATGCCCCACTTCACATCATTAATGCTTGGGAATAACATCAGTAACTTGGAAACTGACAAATGTGGAATTACAAAGCAGTAATTATATTTGTGAAACAGGACAGAACAATAAAATCTGCAAATGTTGGAGTTTTCTGGACTTTGTTAAACTTGCAGGGAAGTCTAAAGCATATGCCTTACTTCATGTCATTAATGTTTGGAAAAATACTCAGGAGGGGGAAGAGGAGGGAGAAAGTTAACTATAAGTAATACAATTTTTTTCCTAATAGTACTGTTTAAATGGTGCATGTTTTTTTTCAGTTATTTTTAAGAGTAATGGGGATACTGATGTAAATAGGTGCTCCTGTTTTTTTCTTTTTGTTTTTCTTTCTCCCTTCTTCTTTTTCTCTTTTTTCAGATTTAAGAAATGTAGGCACTGCAATGTAAAAAGAAATCTGGTTAAAAGAACATGACAAAAGAAAAATGAGTGTGCTTTTTCCCATTCTTGTATAGGGGAATGACTGGCTTAAGGCATTTAGCTTTATATAATAGCACATTTTAAGAGAAAGCAAGTAAATGAAAAATAATATTTATTTTTAATTCTTTAACATTTGTTTACCGAGAAAGTCTGACTGGGACAAAGTCCATTTTCAGTGAAGACCCGGGGAGAAACACTCCAGATGCACATCTTTGGAATGTGAGTGAAAACCCACTTGAGCACAAAGAGGACATGCAGACTCCACACATAAGGCATCCCAGACAAAAATTGAACCAGAGAACCTCTTACTGTGAGGTGACAAGGGTCTATATTATAACAACGAAAGTTCAGAATTTCGAATGCTCACATGAATGGAAATTCAGGAACTCTATGTTATTTTTTTATTGCAGTACAGTGAAGATTGGAATATTTGCCCTTTCATCACTGTAGTGCGATCTTGGAGTTGGAATATATATTTAGCGGTGGGGTGTGTGGGGGGGGTGCAGCCCACCACAATAGCGATTTAGAGTTCTTGAATTTCGCTCATGTGAGTGTTTGAAATTCTGAACTTCCGTCATTATAATATAGACCAAGTGACAATGCTAACTGCTACACCACTGCATTGCCCAATAGAGACCGTGTTGTCAATTAACAATTATTCATGTTGTGGGATACCAGTCAAGTTGTTTATTTGTGCTTTCATGAAATTAATACAGTGCAGGAGCCCAGTATTGAAAATTATAAGGCTTTTTCTCTAGTAACCAGTTTTTCATCTTGTTTTCATGTCTTTAGTAGACAATGTGACAAAGAGAAATGGCTTGGAGAATTTTTTTTTGAAACCATTCAGGTATTTTCCTTCTGAGTGAGCTATAAAGATAAGGTAAAACCAGACAGTACTTAATACAAACACAGGCTCTACCATGCGTCTTAGCATGGATAATTTTTGTTTTAGTTTAGCCCAAGTCTATGTGTATGGTTGTCGGTTTGGAATATTTGTTCCTATTAGAAAGGTAAAACTTCATTATTTAAAGATGTACATATTTTCGTGTGTTATTATTAAGGTAATAGGTTTTAGAGGGGTATTGGGGGGGTGAGTATTTTTGTTTGAGGGTTTTCAATAAAACAAAAAGTTCTGCAAGATGTGGCATGGGCTCAGATGGAGATGACAAGAAGCAATTATATAAAAAGACTAACCTGTCAAAAAGTGCCTACATGTAACACAAAAGCTGGAACTAGACATTTAACAAAAAAGCTGTTATACATTAAAGCCAGGAATAATAATCCCTCAAGAATATGATTCTTTCTATAATGTCTTTAAATATTAATGGTCTTACAGATAAACACAAAAAAGAGTAGTGAACTGTATTAACTCATTACAGCCGAGTGACATCTCAAAGCGTTTCTGCAGTTACCTCCTACTGCGCCTCTAGGTGTCAAATATTGCCTTTTCATATTTGCATTAATAATTCCAAAACCATGGTACATACAACGTATCAGAATATTTTATCTTGAAGCATACATGATGGCAAACACAACTGTATTGATATATGACCTCTGTCAATTAGTATTTGGTAGAAATGTAAAATGGTAACTTCATTTTTTTAAAGACTGAGGCCACACCCACTGGGAGTTAAAGGTACACACTTAAAAGAGCTCTAATGAGTTAATAAAATGTAGATTGTAAATAGCTATGCTACAGGAGACATACTTGGAAAAAACTAAATATGTGAATTTGATTAAAAAAGCTATTCAGGATGGTTATTCAGCTGAATACCTGGGGCAATGGAAGAGAGGAGTACTCATATTCATTGCAAGAGGAGGTCCAATAGGAATAGAAGAAGATAAAAAAGGACAATAATGGTAGATTTGTAGTACTAATGTGCTATTGGCAAGGGAGGAGGATTACACTGGCATGCATTTATATTCCACCAAAAACTGCTTCAATAGAGCTTAAGAAAATTCTGGGAGAAAAAAAATCAGCTTTCAATAAGGAATATTACTTATTGGTTGGGACTGGAATTTGATTTGTAACAGTGAAGATGTGTCAAGGGGGCTCAGAAGAGACATTATAAGAAAGGAGGGTAGATCTTTAAAGAATTTTATGAAAATATTTGGCATGGAAGATGTGAATTCAGTACTATGAGTTCAGAGTGAATTTACATACTATTCCCCAAAATACAAAAACGGGGCTAGGCAAAACAGAATTTTCATTTCACGGGAACATGTGCATTTAATTGAAGGTCTTGATATGCACCAAATAACTATTTCAGAGCATGCGACAATAATAACTAAAATAAAAACAAAGTGTAATTAAATAATGTGCTTTCCCATCTAATTGTTGAAAAGAGAGGAATTTAAGGAAGGGGTAGTGGAAATTATTCAGGAGCTATTAGAGAAGATAGACATTTCTTCTGAAAATATAGCTAGGGAGTGGGATAAAATTAAAGTGGAATTTAAAAATAGGGTGGAAATAAAAGAAAGGGAGATATGCTTAAGAAGTAACAAGAATTATTTAGAGTGAATGGCATATGTTAAAGTATTGCAAAATAGGGAGAATCTCATATAACAAGAAGAGGAGCAACTGCAGAATGCTAAACAGAGAATAAGGGAGTACCTTGATAATATGCATGAGTTTAGAAAGATTGCTGTTAAGCAACTGTTATTTTTGATAATAACTCTAGAGCACAAAACTTTCAGCACAATGACTCAGGCAACAGAGAGTAGACATGGCTATAACCAAGCTTAGGGAGCCTATAACAAGAAAAATAACAAGGGATCCTGAAGAAGTGTTATAAATATTACAGAAATTCTATGAAAGTCTGTATAAAGCAGAAAAATATGGAAATTAAGGAAAGGTACAAATGGAAATGTTTATGGAAAAATTAAATATGCCAAGGTGAGAGGTAGAGGAGGCTCAATTACTAACTGTTAGGATAGGAGGAAATCAGATAGAAATACTGATGTATAACCAATCTACAATCTACAGGAAAGTCCCCAGGAACAGAAGGTATTCCTGTGGAAGTTTATAAGCTAGGAGGGGAAAAAACTGATAAAGGTCTAGAAGGGTTTGTTTAACAGTATTTTAAGAGGAGAAGTACCAACATTCTGGAAGAAAGCAGTAGTAGCTGTAATACCTAAACAGGGTAAAGATCTATCAGATCCAGCTTCATACAGGCCAATTTCAAAACTAAATCATGATTATACAGTATTTATGTCTATTATGGCTAAACAAATGGCAAAAGTGATACCAAAATTGATAGATATGGAGCAATGTGATTTTGTGGAGGGGAGGCAAACATTAACAGAACAGTGATGATCCACATGGAAGCAGAATGTAGGAAAATACCACTGTAGTTAGTGGATCTTGAAGCAGAGAAAGCATTTAATAGAGTAAGCTAGGACTTTGTGAGCAGAGCATTGAAAGACTTTGTATTCCCTGATAAAATTATAAGGTTGATCAGAAGGATATACGAGGGATCAGAGGCAAAAATTATAGTGGGTGAGGTCCTCTCTAATAATCTCTGCTTAAGCAGAGAAACCAGGCAGGGGTGTCCTCTCTGCCTTTGTTATTTACATTATATTTAGAACCATTGATAAAGAAAACAAGGGAGTCAGAGATTCAAGGATATAATTAGTAAGCTAGTCAAGAAAAGCTGGCTCTATTTGCAAATGACATTATTTTATACCTGACAAAACCAGAAAGGGATATTACAGTGCTGTGAAACATATTGAGACAGTCTCAAATCTTTTCAGGATACAAAATTAATGAAGTTAAAAGGGGTTCCTATTGCGTAGTCAAACTTTTACAAGTTCAAACCACATATGGTCCAGACTATACATTCGAATTTGTAAAAGTTTGAGCATTTGAAGGGAAATCTCCATAAGCAGAGGTTTCCATTCACTTCAATGTGGTGCGATCTCGGAGTTGCTATATTTAAGTAGCGGGGGGGGAGTGCAGGGGGGATTGCCCCCCCTGCTTACAATTTTTTTTTTGTCCGTTGTGTTTTTATTTTTTTTGATGTAGTCGAACTTCTGTAACTTCGAACATAATGGTACGACCATTAGATGTTCGGAGTTGCGGAACTTCAACTATCTGATACAGACCCAGTCTTATACACAGGTCAGGCATATTTTTATTAACCAGAGGAGAAGTTGTGGATAGCAATCAATAAAGAGCTGAAGAATTTTATGTGGCAGGGGAAGATGGCAAGAATCAAGTGAGATAAGCTTATTCTTCCAATAGAACAGGGCAGATTGGGATTACCCAAGTTGAAAGGGTATTTCAGAGCAACACAGTTAAGGCTCCTATACATAGCACACAAGCAGCAAAATATAATTCAAAGTCAAAAGAGATGATGCTGAGGGGAGCTCAAGGAACAAGGAGAGGCTAGGATTTTGGATGCAGACTTTAAAGAAAACAACAATAATCATACAAAATATTATATTCATAAAGTAGCAGAAATTATTTTATGAACTATGTCAACACTGGAATGGAAAAAGGAGATTCTGCCAATAGGGATGATTGTAATTAAGGATATAGACAATAGGCAAGAGGGAGCTGGAATTTGTTGGAGAAAACTGTCAAAAGAACCACGGTATTGGGAGCAAATAACTAGGGAGGGAAAGTTAATAGAATGGGAAGATACCAAGAACTTATTTGGACTGCAGGTTAGAGATTGCCTTCCCTATCAAGGATTAATATCACAGTGTAGGCAAAGAAAAAGACATAGGGGGTCCTAAATGAAAGACCAACACTGATAGAGTTTTTAGTAGACTCTAAAACAAAAGTTGCCATTATAGGTTCAAAGGTTCATACTAGGCTATATGCCCTAGGGCATTTATAAGCCTAGCCAGAGTGTGTTTGGCTTTCGCCACCCATTTTAAATTAATTTTGCTATGCCCTTTTTCGAGGTTAGTATACTGTGCCTCTGTCTAACAGTGACACAGAAGTGATACCTGGGGTAAACCTAAGATCCCCCATCCACTCATCAAGATTCCTCTTGAAGAGAGTCAATGAGGGACTCTGCCTAACCTGGACTGGGATTTTATTCCAGAGTGAAGGGAGCCTCTGGGTTATGAATCTGTCCCTCCAGCATGTCCTATTTATTTCAGTGCTGAGGTTCAAGTCTCTCGAGCGTGTAGCTCGATGGGATTTGGATTTTCTGAGGTGCAGCATGTCCATTAATTCTGGGTTGGGCATGGCTTTATACGTCAGGCACAGATCACCTCTGAGCAGGCGGTATGCCACTGAGTAGAGCTAGAGTTTCTTTAACCGGGCAGCATATGGCATCTGTTTGAGCCCTTTGATCCTCTTGGTGAAGTACTTTTGGGGTCTTTCCAGTTGCTGCAGGTGTCTCGTAAGGAACATTCCAAAAGAGGCATTGTACTCAATTATGGGCCTGATGAGGGATGAGTAAAGAGGCATGATGACCTCCCCTGATCTAGATGTGAATCCCTTCATGATTAGGTGGGCTATATAAAATGTTTTTCTAACCACTTTGGCCATGTGGTTGTCAAATGAGAGATTGCTATCAACTTGGGTCCCCAGGTCCCTAATTACTTCTTCCGTACTTAATGGATTACCACTTATGTGGTAATTTGTGGGCACTTTGTTTTTGCCAAAGGGGATGACTATACACTTTTTGGCATTTAGCTTGAGGCCATGGCCCTGGCACCAGTTGTCTGTTTCTATGAGGCCCTTTTGGAGGATGCTTGTGTCAGCTGGAGAGTCGATTATGGTGCCCAGTTTGCAGTCATCTGCGAACTTGGTCAGCCACAGTCCTTCCATGTTGGCCTGTACCTCTGAGAAATATATACCGAACAAGAGAGGTCCCAGGTCTGAGCCTTGTGGGACGCCACTTGTAACTGGTTTGGAGTCTGACATGGCTCCAGCAATTCTAACCATGTGGGTTCTGTCCTTGAGCCAGTTTGCAACCCATCTAGTGACATAGGGGTTTATATTTAAGCTGGTGAGCTTATCTATAATGCCCGAGTGGGGTATTGTATCGAAGGCTTTTGCGAGGTCCAGGTAGGCTGTGTGGACCACCTTCCCCTCGTCAATGGCCTTGATGACTGTTTCAAAGAAATCGACCAGGTTTAAGAGGCAGGATCTGCCCTTAACAAAGCCGAACTGGGTAGGATCCAGTGTCTGTAGGTCCCCAATATCTTTATTTATAAAGTCCATGATGATCTTTCCATAGCTTTGCAGACCAAGCTAGTCAGGCTTATGGGGCGATAGATTCCAGGATCCGTTGAGGCACCACCTTTGTGGAGAGGGACCACCATTGCTGTACGCCACTCTTTGGGTACATATCCTGTAGTAAGGCTGAGACTGAACAGTAGTTTTAAGTTTGCGTTTAGCTCTTCTTGGAGTTCATGTAGGACGCAGCCCGGGACACCGTCTGGTCCCATTGATGCTGTGTTTTTTGCTTTGGAGAGGGTGGCTCTTACCTGAGCATCTGAGATGTCAAGGGGGCAGCACTCTGCTGGGATAGATATTTGCCCTTTTGGTGGGGGGGGGGGAGAACTTTGCGCTGAACCTGTCAGCTAGGATGTTGGTAATGTCTGTGGGTTTGGTGTATTTTTTGTCATTTTGGACTAATTCTGAGCATATCTGGGAATTCCCACCCAGGTTCCTAACATAACTAAAGAAAGCCTTGTGACTATCCTTAGTGTCCTGTGCAATTTTTCTCTCGAAGCTGGCCTTAGACGATTTTATGAGTGCCCGTAGTTTTTTGCTAATACTGATCAGAGATGCCTTCCCTTTTTGGGATTTTGCTCTATCATGTAGTAGCTTCCTCCTTCTATTGTATAGTTTGTTTATGGCTGGGGTCCACCAGACAGGACGTCTGCCTTTGGAGGATTGGGTCTTGGTTTTATTTGGGATTGCATGATCCATGCATTCCTGAAGGTGTTCATAGAATGCGTTTATAAAGGATTCTGCGGTCTGGGCCGTATTTTCCACAGGCCCGGGGGCTTTGAAGGATTCCACTTTGGTTTTGAGGAGTGTGAAATTTGCTTTAGAGAAGTTTTTCACTGTGGTTTTCTGGGCAGAGGGGTGGGGTCTGGATGTGAATATCCAGTGAGATTAGTTTATGGTCTGATCTTACCAGTAAGGGATACACTTCTGGTCTGGAGCATAGAGTCCCCATGTTGGTGATGATCAGGTCCAGTATGTTTTCCCCTCTTGTGGGAGTGGTAACAAGTTGTTCCATAGCATTTGAGTTTATAAATTCTTGGAACCTTTGGGCTAGGGTGTTGGAGCTAGAGTAATGCTCCCAGTCTATGTTTGGGTAGTTGAAGTCGCCCAATATAATGGTGCTTGGAGAGACCTTCATATTTTCCAGTGTTCTCAGGAAGGCCGAGTGGAGTTCCTGGGTTTGGGAGGGTGGTCTGTAGCAGGCTATAAACTGGAAGGCAGTTTTACCCACTGTTAGTTGCACATGGATAGTCTCTGATGCTTCGTGCTGTGCCACCAACCTGGAGGTGTGGGTATCTTTGACGAATATTGATACTCCCCCTCCTTTTGTGGTTCGGTCCAAGTTTTGGGGCCGAAAAGCATGGTATGAGGTATAACCTGGTAGTGCTGGGGTGCTCTCGGGAGCTTTGAACCAGGTTTCTGTTACTGCACAGATATCGATGTTCTCCATGCTAACGAGAGTTTCGAGTGCATGCATCTTCAGGTTTAGACTTCTGGCGTTAAGTAGCACTACTCTTAGTTTCTTATCCCTTGTGATACCTATGGAGGTGGGTTTGTCTTTTGAGCCTTGCCTAAAAAAGGCACTATGGGGGTAGCAAGAGCCTTTGCCAATATCCGAAAGCCCAGGGGTGATAGGTGCAAGCCATCCCTAGCAAAGCATCGTGGCTTGTCGAGCATGTCATCCCAGGCTGACAGGCATTGGATCCCCTTTGAATGACACCAATACTTAAGCCAATTGTTGTAATTGATCATCTTGTCTTCATATTGTGGCATCATTCTTGGTGAGGGTAAGATGCTACTCAAGGTCAGGATCATACCGGCCTGGGCTACATGCTCAGAGAGCTCCTCTATGTCTCTTTTCATGTAGTCCAGGGAGCTACATCTCATTTCATTCACACCAGCATGGACAATGACCGAGTCATATTTGTACTTGCCTTGGAGTGACCTGAGTGCTTGTGTTATGTGGTGGATCCTAGCACCCGACAGGCAGCTCACCATGACCTTCTCCTTGTTCAGCCTGGTGAGCGGGACGTCAGTGTGCCTGACGATAGAGTCACCTATTACAAGTGTATCAGGTGTGTTGTTTAGCCTTAAGGGCTGTGGCTGTTCGGCACACTGGCTTTGTGAGCTATGTGTTGCACATGTTTTGTTTTGGGGTAGCGGTTGCTTGGGTGTCTGCTTTGGAGGTCTCTGCTGCTTAGGCAGATTTTTATTTAGAGCCTCCGAGTATGTTTTTGTGTGTTTATGTGTTTGGTTTGCTGTCGTGGTAGGTCTATGTGAGACTGGAATTGTAGTGAGTGTGGTTTCCTTTTCCTCCTGACTGGTTACACCAGTACTGAGTTCAGAGAGCTTAGCCTCCAGTTTGGCTATATGGTTGCATCTCTCACATGTGTTGGAATTTGTTGGGAGGAGGAGAGGGTTGTCTGCGTACATGAGGCAGTTGTAACATTGCCTCAAGATTCCCAGATTCACCAGCTAGACTGGAGAGGAGATTGACAACTGACCTTTGGACATGCTAGAATAGTATTGGGAATTCCTTTATAATTGAAAAAAAAGGGCCAATGGGGAACAAGGTACTCAAGGGGAGTTTGTGAGGGTGTAGTGCTTTTAATTTTTAAGTGCTGACTTATATAATTGCTTTAGTGAGCAAGTGCCAGGTAACTTAAATGCAATGTGCTACAGGTAGCTTAAATGCAAAAACGACAAACAGTAACTTTCATTCAAGTGAAACAAGGAAATAAGTACAGTAAGCAATGCGGATATCACTAGGGATCCACAGAAGCACTGAAAAGCCGCGTTTTAGGTGGAATTAGCATTTCAGGGAAATAACAAGCAAACAAACAACAAGCATACAAACAAAGCTAGATTCAGCAGGCCTGGATCTAGTCTATGCTACAGCAAACAAGGTGTACCAATTTCAGTAAGAAACAGTTCAAATATGCAGGCACTATAAGCCTTCAACCAGAAATTCCAAGCTCAGAAGGGCAGAGTCCAGCCTCTCCTCCCACAAGAGTACAGACCACGAACCTTCTTAATGTAAAATAACTGGCCTGAAGCCTAAGTGCTTAAACCAGAACTAATACACTTTTAGAATAACAGACACTGAGCCCTCAATCAGCAGTTCCCAACTTAGAAGGATGTAAGCTACCTGTCCTGCCACCACAGTGCAGGCCACAAACCTTCCTAATGTAAAACAACTGGTCTGAAGCCCAAGTGCTTAATCCAAAAGACTTAGAATGATAGCTATACTTTAATCAAGTTACTACCAAGCAGTAATAAATACAATTGAATACTTTAAAGAATGCCTGGATTAGTGCTCACGTCATACAAACAAAGCAAGATTCAGCAGGCCTAGATCTAGTCTATGCTACAGCAAACAAGGTGTACCAATTTCAGTAAGAAGCAGTTCAAATATGCAGGCACTATAAACCTTTAACCAGAAATTCCCAGCTCAGAAGGGCAGAGTCCAGCCTCTCCTCCCACAAGAGTGCAGACCATGAACCCTCTTAATGTAAAATAACTGGCCTGAAGCCCAAGTGCTTAAACCAGAATTAATACACTTTTAGAATAACAGACACAGAAAGGAATAATTAGTACAGTATATAAAATATTGCATACTAACTATAAGAATCAATCAGAGGAGTTAGGAAGGGTTAGGAGGAGAGACTGGATAAGCAGCTCACAAAGAAACAATGAGGGGATGTATGTATGTCTCCAAATATGCAACAAAATCTAGAACATTTAGGATCTTTGCTTGGAAATGTTTAAATAGGAATTTTTATACCCCAAGTAGACTCCAAAGAATTTTTCCTCAGGTAGATAGCAAATGTTGGAGGTATGATGGGGAAGAAAGAGGTAACTGGAAACATAGCTCTTTTGGGAGTGTAATGAGTTGGCAGACTCTAAATATTTCCTGTAGATTGATCTGTCAGAGATGCTGGGTGAGCAAATTGGAGTAACTAGTGAAATTATTTTTTTTGACCTATGATACAGAATTGGATTTGCTTAGACATAGTAAGGCCTTGCTGTGTCTAATTATGATGGCCAAAAAAAGCAATTACTAGAAAATGGAAATCAAAGTTTAAACCAATTTTACTAGAAGCAGCGAATATAGTAACAGAGATAAAACAACTGGAACTGGGGTCATTAGAAAAGGGTAGGAGCAAATTACATAGGAAAAAAATGGGAAATGTGGGATCAACACAATCAGAGGAGGAACGATATTTAAAAGAAGGCAGGATGTGAATGAGGTATATAATGGGTGAATAACAATGACTGGATATATTAAAAGTGATATATAATGTTTGCAGCTACAGTTGTGTCGGCACAGTTTGTAATGTATAATGTTTGCAATGGAGATTGTATCTCTATGTTTTATTTTCATTTATATAAATGTAAGATTGCCCATGTCATATTTGATAATATAAAACATGTTTCTTGTTTAAAAAATATATATATTTCACTTTCGTAAAGAATTTTTTATGACAGCAATCAGTGTTGCTTTGAAGTTGCCATTACCAATAAAGTGAACTAAGTAATCACGAAAGACCATCCAAGATTAAACATTTAGCTGTACTTCATGAGTAAGATCAAATGTAAGAGGATGCTTATGATGAAGAAGGGATAGCTTCCCTTCCTAGATATATGAAGTCTGAAGAAATAATAAAATGGATGCAGAAGGGAAATGTATGGCCAACACAATCAAACCATTCTCACCAAGGAAGCTTCAAAAAGCCTGCAGGAAAGAGCAGTCACAATCCGGGATTATGACATCAGTTGTTGACATTTTAGAAGACAATGTCCAACGAGTACAGAAACACCTTGTTGCACTGGCCCAAGTACCAAAAAAAAAGCTGACATATATATTTTAACCCCCTAGACTTTCTTCACTATTGGCAGGAACCTCCAAGACAGATATAAATGCTTATGTATGGTATGGCTCTGAGATGAAACCCCACACTTAAATATCCAAATTGAAGCCTTCCAGAGAGTCAAAAATGATAAATAGGTTGAAGATCATGTGTTTGCATCATCTAGCATGTCCTTGAGGGCATTAAATTAAATTAATATATGTATTTCTAGTGTGAGCTAGTAATCAAAATACAGTAATCATTTGAGGAAATATATATAATGGAAACCTCAAGAGGAGACTTAAAACTCAACCATCCATGGCCACCACTCAAGCAATGTGATAGTACTCACCACCTATGATGTGGTGGATAAGTCAGCAAGGGCAAAAAAAAAAAAAAAAAAAGAGGCAAAGGGCACTGTCCTACTCCTGCACTCATAGGTCTTGCTTATCCCCTCTGAGGATGATGTCAAAACGTCCTTTAAAGATTTATGCCTTAAACAGACCTTCCCATTTGACTCAGAAATGTCAGACCTTTACAGCTGCAAGTGTGAGATTTCACCTTTTACAGTTCTTTATTTCTAGTGCTCAAAAAAGCCAATAAAGGTTAATTTCTGTAGAAATCCACAACTGTAGCAGCACGGTGTGCAAGGAAACCAACATAGTTCATCTTCCATTTCATATTAATGATGCTGGGCTATGGCATAGCATCCCCAACAGTTTAAGGAGGCTGCAGGATGGTGGTCAGCAGCTCCATTTCTAACCACCCTAGAATGGGGGTAGTTGGAGAATGATGTTTTCAACATGAACTGTTTTGATTCACCCTAATAACTGATGCACGGCTTAGGGAAGTAATAGCCTATGGCTATCATATAAAGTTCTTTTCACATCCCTCTGCTCCATTGTGACCCTTGCTATACAGTATGCCCCATCACCAAAAAGCAGCAAAAAGAAAGGAGGTCCTCATGTTTTTCAGAAAAACAAAAACATGCAAAAGGTTGTGCAAGACTAGCAGGGGCTCAGATATTATTCCAGACTTTTTGCACAGCAAGCAAGGCCTACAACATAATACTACTTGTCCTGGATTTTAGTAGCCTTAACAAATTTATTCCAAAGGAGTCTTTTCACCTAATCATTCTTTCGTCTGTTCTTCCTGTCTCATCCTAATGATGCACTCTTTAGATCTTCATGATGTTTATCTGCATGTAAATATCAGAACTTATTCAATAAGGTTGTTATGCTTTTGAATAGGAGCTAGTCATTACCAATTCAGAACCCTTACCAATAGCCTTAAACCCAACCTCTGGAGTTCATAAAGGGCAAGTTAATAGTAGCTGCCTTCACAAGACTGCAAAGTATACAATTGTTTCCCTACAACATAGATGGATGGTTCCTAGCAGCCATTAGTGGAGACAGTCTCATCAGACTGACAGAGACTCTACTCCAAACCTTTGAGTACTTAGGGATCACAGTGAATTGTGCAAAGTTGTACTTTGTACCAACTCATTTACTGACTTTCAAAAAGTGTGCCTTTGATAACAAGATATTTTTGGCATTGTTACAACCTAGTGAAGGTTTTCCACATTCTGCTTACATTTCTACTTCTTTCTAATGTCTGTTCCAGTAAATCTTCACCTCAGAATTCTAGGCTACATGGCAGCCATAATTATAACAGTGCCTCAGCCGTGATTCTCAATGATAGTCACAGACTCGTAGCTGCTTCTCAAAAATTAAAGGTCTCAAGAGTTAGACCCAGGAAGTTCCTGCCAAAATAACTTGCACCAGGAAAAGACATTCACAATGGTGGTTGAATTAATTTAACCTCTTAGCCAGTAAATTCTTTGCAGCTCTAAAACCTAGAGGTTTTATTTACCACATATACCACCTATTTGCGTTAAGGAGTACAGTGCAATGTCCACATGGTGTAGGTGCTTTGGTCCAAAGATAGTCAAAATTTCATATATGCTCTGAAAATGGCAAGAGTTCTTGTCTCACTCCAAGCTCTTTGAAAATGAATATCAGAAGGCCCTATGTCCATTCAGTTGTTTAACATGGCTGTGTTGTACAGATATTCCCTCTCTCCAGTCCATCACCCAAACAACCTTTCATAATGTTGAAATATGGTTTATGCAGCACTGTCTCCTCCTTAACCCCAAAAAAACAAAGCTATTGCTCTTTACTCCTACAAATAAATCTCCTACACCTTTCTTTACTATCTCCTCTAATAATGCCACCTGTATTAACCCTGATAATACCACTCGACTGTTAGGTGTAACCATTGACAACCATCTGAACTTCGAAGAACAAATTAACACTTCTATTAAAGCGGTTTACAAAAAACTTGGGACACTCTATAGAATTAAATCCTTCTTGAACCCTGTAACCAGAAAAACTATTGCACAGACCCACCTGCTTTCCACCCTTTTTTATGCATCAGCTATATTTACCACACTGTCTAAAAATAACATCAACAAACTCTCTACCTGTTATAACAGTATAGCTAGATTCATTAATGCTACACCCTTAGAACTCATCACTGTAACAACCTTAAACAACTAAACTGGCTAGAACTAAAGAACCACCTATTGTATCAACAATTACTCATCATACACAAAACTCTTCATCTCCCTGAAAATACTCCCAGCCTTGTAGACTTCATTTCTCCATATAAGAACCTAACCACACTTCGTTCTGCAAATAAGTTCCTTGTATCAATAACTAAATCATACAATAAAGCTGGGGATGCATTATTTTCTAATTCTATAGGTAAAGTATGGAATCAACTTCCTCAAACTTTAACTTGTCTTGAATCTACCTCTCTATTTAAAAAACAAATCAAAGAACATCTTATTTCACATTGGCTATGTCCCTGTACCAATCCTGACTGAAATATAGTCGAAATACAACTAATTTTTGCCTTCTCACTAAGCCCCTACCTGATGCCTTCTGGAGATGAGATTTATTCTTAACTTATGCCACAAACTATTTTATCCTTAGTTTTTTTTTTTAACATCCTTCTATGTTACTAATAGAACTAGACATTGTACATTTTAAATGTTTTTGTTATCCTCTCTTATAATGTAAGACTGATAAGTTTCTGAAATGTTATTGCTCTGCCTCTCTTGTACCTATTAGAAATCTTTGTTGAAAAATTGTTAAATATTTGCTTTAATCATATTCATTACTGTAATTTGAACTGAACTGGAGCTTTTCTCCCCGGGCCTCTACTGTAAACGGATATGTATCCAGCTAGACTAGCCCGGTCAACAAATGTAAAATAAATAAATAAATAAAATAAAATTGTATGGAACATCAGCAATCAAGTGGGAACTCAGATTTATATTATGCAGGGAAGCCATGATGGTTTGAGAATGGGCTTTTCAGATACAGTGATCTCTATCAGTAGTTCATATTGTAGGACTATCTAATTTTCTTGAAGACAAAGTGAGCAGGAACATTCCTATCACCTCCAAATAGTCTCTCAACATCTCCATGATGAAGTTGTTGTTAAAGATGTGGAGTCAAGCATTCTGCAACCTCTCTCTCTTTCTCTTCCATGAATTTAAAGTGCTACAAAATAACTTCCACCCAGTTACAACAGTGAAGAGGTGCCAACATAGGCCTTGCCCAACAATCTGCTTTACTACCTTCCATCACAACTCATGATGGTGTTCCTTTACAAAGCCAAGGGACTGAAGGCATCAATGATTTTCATTGCCCATTACTGGCAGAGATGGATTTTATTTCCACCACTTCACAGGTTTCTCCAAGCACCTCCATTTCAGCGATCTTCTCAAAAAATGCTTTTTGACTCTTTCCAAGAAATTTCACATGTAATTTTACTCTTTCAGACAGATAATTTAGATTGGTAGAATTCTCAGCAATGGAGGTTTCCATATTTATGCCTTCCTAAAGGCCTCCTGTATGGTAGACTTGCCAAAACAAAGGAATCCCTTTTCCATTTAAGCTTCTACAAGAAATACAGATGTCTTTTCCTGTCTATGTTAGAGGTCCCTCAATACTCTCAAAATGATTTTGATTTAGGGCTCAGTTGTTACTCAGCTAAAGTTCATTCTTTGGCTATTTCAGTTTTTCACATGTCATGATCTAGACCTTTAGCAAGCCTTACAACTCGCAATATGATCTACTATGACATTTGCAGAGTCTCTGTTTTGTTATACCTAAATGCATTTGTTTAGCTCTACAGAATGGATGTAGCCTTCAGAAGTAGGTCTTCCATCAGGTTATGTTGTCAAAGGGATGTTCCTATAAGACAACCACCTAAAAATTTTAATCTTGGAACACTGCTATTTTTGATACTGTAACTCAAGTATCAGATATAAAGGTTATGACTACTCTTCAAACCACTGGATCTGTGAGAGCAGCTTCAGTTGCAGAAAGAATTTTTCCCTCTTGTCCTCCTCATCCTTTTTTTTCAAACAGCTCACAAGACCAAATAAACATGGATTCATAATAACAGAAGACTTTAACGCAGTTCATATTAGCACATATTTATTTATTTTATTTAATTGTCATTTGTTAACCAGGTTAGTCCAGCTAAGCCAAAGGCCTGTTTTCAGTGGAGACCAGAGGAGAAAAGCTCCAGAACAATAAACGTGGTATAAATGAATACAATTAAAAAAAAAAGAAAAATTACAGAATATCACTGAGCAATTTGCCAGTAACAAATTCACAAGAAAAATATATACAGGCATACAATGGCAGAGTGAAGAGCATATAAGGGTATAGAGAAAGATAAGTCTTAGATACATATAAACATTTCCTAATATTTACAAGACACATAGTTAGCTAGGTGATAAAAACATGAATAGCATTGCTATCTACCAGGAGTGTGTGTAACAACATATTTACAAAGAGTATAAATAACAAAAAAGCAGCAGTTCATTATTCATATAGCAATTAAACATGTTTCATCAGTAAACTTAAACAAAAAAAGAAAAACTCTAAGCTTTAGAGTAGAGAGGTGGAGAGGGGGGGGGGGGTTAAGTGGGATCCTGGCATGGACAGGACCTGGAATTAAGAAGGTAGTTTTTAAGTTCTATTTTAAAATGGTTTGTACATGTGATGTTTTGGATATTGGGGGGGGGGGGGGTTGTTCCAGGCCTGAGACATTGTGCTTTTGTAAAGAAGTTTAACAATGTTTTTCTTAGTTTTATGAATATTAAGAAGGTGTTGATCAGAGCTGCGTATAGTTCAAGAGGGTGTACAGAGGGATATGAGAGAGGAGGGGGAGGGACAGGCTGATGGTTTATTTAGTAGAGTGTAAGTGAATTGTAGCTGAGAAAGAAGGAAGGAGTAGATGGGGGAAAATGAGCCATTGAAGTTGTTTTAAAGCAAGGCAGTTGTGAGATTTGTAAGGCTGGTTACTGGCAAATCACACTATGTTGTTATAAGTTTGTTCCAGTTTAGTTAAGGCAGATTGCAGATGTGTGAATATAGAAGAGGCATAGAGAAGGCAGGGTAGGAGGAATGCCTGTGCCAGAGAGGGTTTGGAGTTAACAGGTAGGATTTTTTTATTTCTATAAAGAAGGCCCATTTTTTTATTTGTCTTTTATATACAATGTCAAATATGCAGGTCACATTTTCATTGGTCATCAATTATGATAGTCAGAAGTTTAGTGTGTGATTCAGTTTTAATAAGAGTCTTGTTATGTGATGAGATGGTAAAGGTGGATTTATGGTGGAAGAGAGATTTGAGGATAAAGAGGAGGTTTTTTTTTTTTGGGGGGGTGGTTAGGATTAGTTGATTATCTGTTTATCTGTTAGCCATTTTTTGAGTGTGCAATATGTGTTTTGAGTGATAGAGTGGAGGTGAGAAATATCATCAGAGATGGAGATCAGAGTAAAGTTTTCTACATATTGTATTAGGGAGGAGGTGGTACAGGAAGATTGGAGGTTGTTAGTGAAGATGTTGAAAAGAAGAGGTCCTAGAATAGAGCCTTGGGGGATACCTGGATGGGTAAGAAAGGGAAGTACTCTTCCGAGACACTGGCTTGGTTCTAATAAGTTCAAATTACACACAACAACCCTAGTTAAAAAAGTATTTCAATTCATAAACAGATAATCAATGTCACATGAAAGAATTTCTAGTTAATCATATTATTTCATCAAACAACGCCGCTAAAAGTTCACTATCTTAGCAAACCATTCATGCATTCCAGTTGTTGCAGTTGATATAATAGAGAAGATGCTAATGTGAACATAGGCGTCTGGTAAAAGTGTATAATATAACTAAAACTGTAAGGTGATGCAGGGCTTAGGATCACCAAGCATAACCTACCTGAATACAGCATAGGTAAGACTGTAAATGAGAGCCCAGTCACACCATACATTCTTAAAACATAACTATCAACACTTTGCCATACATCAGTGGAAGAAAAATGTATTACTTAACAAATCCAACAATTAAAGCTTCTGAAGGCTAAAAACCACTTACTTGGCGAGCACATTATGTCTTGGATTCTGGGGAGATGTTGCTGGCTGGGGTTGTATGATTGAAAAGAAAAATGGCACCCTCAGTCACAAGGGTATAATGTAACTTCAGGTAGGATACCTCAAAAGGGGTGGGTCCTTAATTAGATTATGATAGGAGTGGTAAAAAAAGGGTGGGGGAATGATCCAAAGACTGTAGTGAGCAAAATGAAAACAAAAAAAATCAGTTCTGAAGGCATGTATAAGCTTTTGTATATAAAATCATATAAAAGGCAATTCCAGCGCTGCACACTTGGTTATAGCTTATCTCACTTAGTCTTATCTATCACAAGGCCTAACCCACAAGCAGACCCGTCTACCTTAATAAACATTACAGTAACACATGTCAGATAGACATCAATCTTGATATGTTCTTTCAGACTTCTTGAATTGCTATTGCACTGTATTTTTTACGAGGTTGCACAAACATAACAAATCCCTCCAGCCACAATTTAGTGGTTATTCCATTTTTCATTCTATAAAAAAAGAATTAAAATAAGAACTTAATAGCACATACTTGAGAGCTCTTTAAAACTCCTCAGATATTATAAATGCCTTGGACAATTTGTGCTCACACATACCCAAGACAAAGTATTCCCCAGAATTAATAAAAGAATTACAAGAGCAGTATGTCTTTGGCTCACTAAGGACTTAAAAGCAACAATAAGAACACCAAGAGTTACAAAAAAAGTGGAAAAATGAATAAAAATGCACTTATTTTCCACTTTTACCCCAAGATAAAATACATGCTAAAGTGGCAAATGCCACTTTATTCTAAACAAAACTGTTTATACAAATCCTAAATTATGCTGGAAGGGAAAAACAGCAAATTACGCTGAAAAGAGGTAAAAAAACTCTGATATAGACATCTAAATCAGCACCCCTTCCCATTATAAAGGATCCAGCCAAATAATTGTTATTCCTTAGTGAATTATCATAACACCTAATAACTTACTTTAACAAAATAACTCAGTCTCAATCTTTTCTTCCCAATATATATCTGGGAAAAAATCTTTGCATAATTTCCATTTCACCTTTAAAAACATAGTAGATAAACTTCATAATAAAGGAATGCAGTTACAGGACGCATTGCATCAAACTTTTCAAAAATGGTTAGGCCACATAGAGACAAACCAATTAATGACTTATTCAGTTTGTCTGTAACATCATGAATTATATCTCACACCTGAAAAACTTATACAGCACTTTAAGTGCCTCAACACTGACAATTCAAAATTACCTTTCTATCTTGAAATTGCAAACACTGTCAATGACCCCTGAAAGAAGAGGCTATAACCAAGTAATTAAACACATAAGTATGAACTCCTATGCCAGGCCTAATATGGTTTTCAAAAAAGGAAATGTTACTCAAATTGCACTACTTAAAGTTATTAGCGCAACTCCGTGGCACAATGTAAATTATAATGTGCTTTCAACACTGCAGAATATAAACTACTTATAAATATATTAGCTGAAACTGGCACTGGGGAAGAACTGCTTGCACAGTTATGTAACAAGGAGATTGCTGTGAAACTAGGTCCCATACTATGTGCCACAGAAGCTGTACACCTTGGAATATATCAAGGATCCATACTTGGTTGGCAACGTTCTTTTTTTCATGAAAAATCTTCTACTAGAGTTCTATAAAAGCATTACAGTCTTATATGCAGACGACCTATTATACAGAACTTCACTGCATTACCCTATACACAATTGTTTCACACAACAAATACAATCTGCCATTTTACATTACCGGATTTAAAGGAGCACAATTGCCTATCTGTAGTTAAAGTCAATTATTGACTAGTAACACAACATGACATGTGCCTATCCCAATTACCCTTCTTTTACTCTCACCCTTGTAATACCATCCCATTAGCACCAAAATTAAAACGTAAAGCCTGTAAAATATTTACTAAAGTCAAACAACAAATTAGGCAGTAACTCACATTATGCAGACTACTGTCTGGCTTTTCTTGCAATTATGAATGATTGTTTCTAAAACTGGGCTGTGATATGGAATTTCCTACCTCTAGAAGCAATAATGCACCAAAGTAGTTTAAAAGTTTACTTCACAGCCACCCATTCACAATTTGAAATGAGCAATAACAGCACAGTATAGAATTAGATGCCATGTCCTCTTCTAATTAAAATGTAATTTGTCACAGTCTTTTGTGTGCTTGCATAAATATTCTAGTCAGTTATCTACAATCCCACATGAATAATGATATTGTATAAGAATACGTTTAGTTGGATATTAATTTAAGCAAGTCCTGGTTTGTCAAAATTGCATTTCAATAAAAATTATGCCCTTGTGCCAAGTTTCTGAGACCTTGGAGATGATTATATTAAGTTAGGGGGGTCAGGAAGAAAGGTTTGTTACATGAGGGTTACATAGAGGCTTTTCTTCACATGAACCAGTACGTGAACCATTTTTGACCCTTTTCCCAGCACTTTCATAGACACACACACACACACACACACACATATATATATATATACATATATATATATATATATATATATATATATATATATATATATATATATATATATATATATTGGACCTAATTAAATATAATATTCATGTTTACTCAATGAAATTTCTTTGTATGCATACTAATAACTGTCTGTATGCATTGGCATGGATCATTGATGAAACAGTGCTTGGACCAGACTATCTATTTGTTTAACAATAAAGGAAGACCCAAGATGTATGGCATAAACAGAATGAGTAAATTCATGATGGACTGTCTCTTCTTTCATGATTATTTTCTAAGTTACTATTATTATTATTGGCCTTTACAAACACATTATATGGTCACCACAAATTATTTATCTTGCATTATCAGGATTCTAACACACACACACACACACACACTGTCTACTCAGGCTAAAGTGTGGTTTGTCATTTTATGGTGACCTTAGAATTATTTTAATATAACACATGATTCTTTGATTACACTCCAAAAGCAAGAAAGATAATCTTGCCATGGCAAAGTGCATGTGTAAGGGCCTTGCTGTCATGAATGATGATGTATGAACTGTTCTAAGACATCATTCTGCCACACAGATGACAGTTGCTTTCTGATGCAGAACCCTGGTGACTAACAGTTTTAAGGCTCGAACAAATATATACTAATGTTATGCCATGCTCTCTCAATTCAGTTTTGCTAGTCTCTCGAGTGAAAAAGCCACTTTCCTATTTGCCTTTGAGTAGCAAAGTAGAAAAGAAGAATTGAAACTCAACTACAGACTGATAAAATGATGTAATTTTGATCTAAAAATGTTTCTCTGCTGACCTAAAATGTTGTTCACATAAAAGTTTAGCATTGGAACTCCTATTTTATGGTTTATTATTTATTCCCTATTAGACTTGCCAGGACATGGAATTATCTTTCTAGTGATATTAGATGTGTTCCTACTCACCCTATTTTAAGAAAAGATTAAGTATATCTGCAGTTGTCAGCAATTTCTTTAGTGTGGTATTGGGCTCATAATGACCTGAACTGTGAGGCTATATTTTAATAATAGTAGCATGGGATTGCTATACCAAGGTGTGATTTATATACTCTTTCAAGAATCTTTTCTCATAGCTGGTTGGGCAAATAATCTTCTCAGCTTTGAACATTAAGCTTTGGATACAACATAGGTCTTCAATGAAGGAAAGGTAATATTGGACCTGCTTTCTGACTGATGAATTTTGCTCCATCCATTGCCTCACTGTGAATTCTTTCAGTAACTGTATTGCTATATCACATTCTGTAGACATCTGAAATCTTTAATTGTTTTCTTCCATGATAAGTGGCTATGGAATTATTCCTAATACATCTCCAATTGATCTTTTGAATTCTCTTCACTACGTTCTGGTAAATATAATGCACCCAGTATATATCTGCTATATCTGTTTTATGTTGCTTCTTGCCTAGTTTATATTTCAATTTCAAATCATATTTCTGCAGATTAAGCTACATCTCTGTAATCTCAGAGGTGCCTCATGCAAAGACTTTCTGAATATGTTTTGCAAAGATTAACGGTCTGATTCTACTTTTATTTCTTTGCTATAAATATATATGTATATGGAACATCTGATATCCATACACTGTTGTTAATATTTTTCCTTAACTTGAGTATCTCTTTTATGTAATTATATATGATCTTTACCCATCAACAACTGGTTTATTTTCCTGCAAGTTCACACATGGCTCTTATATCATTCCAAATGGCATCCATTTGCAGTGCAGCTGGCTTATTTACATTTTAATGTTTCAATGTAGATGCTTTGATTACTAGTTTCTTAAACATCTCCAAACTTATTTCATGCTCATACCTCCATTCCCTGGCCACATTTTTTACCAACAGCTTTCTAAGAGGCATACTTATCTCAGGTGTAATCTGTACAACAATAAACAACATAATTCTTAGAAGTCTCACTAATGCCAGTTTGTCTTCTTGCTCTGGCATTCACACAGTTGTTCTGACTTTCTCTGAGCATGACTTAATTTCCTGTAGTGTTAGAATTTTACCTAAATATTTCAGAATTGTCACTCTTATTTTACACTTGTTCTTATTTAATTTAATTTAAAATTATACCTCCTTACCCTGTTCAATAGCCATGCAAGTCTTTTGTCATGCTCTTTTTGTGTCTTATTTCACACATACAAATCATCAGTTATGCTCACCACATTTTTAGTTTCAATTATTAGTGCATTTTGGCATAATTCTGAGGTAGATGAGATACCAAACAAAACAAAAATGATCATTACAGCATGCACAGACCTGTATAGAAATTAACTTAAAAAGTCAAGTACTCTTTTATCTGAGATGGAATCATGTAACCCTGGAGAAACAGCTGCATTCATCTTAAATTTCCACCCTATTTCTCTTTTCTGAGGATAAATTTAAAATTAGTACAGGTTCACACTACGTCTGTAGAAAAATGTCTTTTTTAATGGCACAAGTATGCTCTTATATACGTTGATTTAACCTGCTCTTAGTTTTGCCAGTGTAAAAAAAAAATCTCAGGTGTTACATAACTAAATAAATGATGCCTGTAAACACAAAGTTAAAACAGATAAAATACTTTCTACCTATACATCTGGGGTAACCATGCAAAATTGCCTATTGACCAACAAATGCTGGGAATAATTTTGCTCTAGCTTTCAAGAATACTTTTTAAATTACATACTCTTAATACACTGTGGTTTTCCACTTACAATTTTAAAAAGTTCTCTGTGTCCCTTTATAATATTCCAGTCCACATTAATTATATGTTTAATCAAAGAAGAGTATACAGTGTAACTGACCTTGTGGGCAGATGTCAATTGTTTATAACTATTACCGTCTGTTACTGCACCTAAACTATTATCAAAATTCTTTGAAATGGGCTTGTAAACATCACTTTTACCCTCTCTGACCAGCATAAAAATGTTATTAATTGTGTTTTCCTCATATCTAATTGCAAGACTATATTTTTCTGAAGTACCCAGTACATCTTCAAAAAAATCATCAGCTGACAATAACTTATTTAGTCACATTGCCTGATCCTTAATTATGCTCTTTTATACTTAATAGGTGTCAACTGCTGGAGTGTAAATAATCACTAAAAATGGTTTTCCTAAAATTATTCCTATAAATGTTCAGCTTGCTAATGTTAAAACCCTTACAGAGAACAGGAGAATAGAAAGTGAATCATGAATGACTGAATAAATGAATGAGTTTATAACATTACCTGTCATTTAGGTGTGTACACCTCGCCCCTGACAAAAATCTAAAGTGTTTCATCTTAAGTAGCACCTCACATGACACCCAAAGGTGTACTATGTGCAGGGGCGTATTTAAGGCATCTAGAAAGTTCCATAAAAACACTGCTGAACAACTTTATATCTGAGAATGTTCACTGATTGTAACTGAAGCCCTCCAATCTAAGTCTAAGTTCTTCTTAAGAAGAAACAGAGGAGAGGGAAGGAGAGAAGAGGAAAGGCACAGGTTCTCATACTCCAATTAAAATACTGCAAAATTCCAAAAGGATGTGGGGAAGAAGATGAAACCCATGCTAAAACTCACCACCTCAATAGTCACTAAGTCTCAAGCAGCACTTCTAATAGGTTTGACCTACTTTCCTATCATGTCCTCAACCTACCCACAAAAAACACACGAGATCTGATGTTGTCAGTCCTCACTCAATCCTTGACTGTGGGCTCAGTTCCGAGACTCAACCATTTACTTCAGCTTGTGCCTTCCAAACTCTCAAGCTATCCATAATGCTCCTCTCAAAATTACCTCAGATCTCATTTGCTGCTTCAGGTGTCAGATGCATTCAACCTTTCTCTCGAGCCTTGGCTTATTCTAAGTAAGTTTTTTGCCTATTTAAAATCTCTTTTTCAACATTTTTTCTTCATAACAGTTTTGTTACTGTCTACCCACTCCTCTCATTTTAGCTTCTTCTTAGCGTGTGCATTTTTCTTACTACCATCATTGGTACATCCCTTACTTTTTTAAGGTATATCTTAAATACCATTGTTGGTATTTCCTACACTTTCCCTCTTATTCTCTTCCAAAAAAAAAATCTTTATTTCTATCCCTTTCTGCTAAACTGTGTGTGTGTGTGTGTGTGTGTGTGTGTGTGTGTGTGTGTGTGTGTGTGTGTGTGTGTGTGTGTGTGTGTGTGTGTGTGCACGCGTGTGTGTGTGTGTGTGTGTGTGTGTGTGTGTGTGTGTGTGTGTGTGTGTGTGTGTGTGTGTGTGTGTGTGTGTGTGTGTGTGTGGGTGTGTGTGTGTGTGTGTGTGTCTGTGTGTCTGTGTGTGTGTGTCTGTGTGTGATTATGATTGAAAAACAAGTTTCTCCAGCTACATCCTCTAAGGGTACCTCTGGATTTAAAAGGTGTCAGAAATGTCAGAATAAAATGCCCAACTCTGACAGGCATACCCTTTGCATCTATTATTTGGGGAAAATCCACTTACAAGAAAGTTGTTCAATCTGTCACGGCTTTTCTACCCATACACTTACTGATCAAAAGAACCAACTGATATTTGGGAGGAATTTTAAAATCTGGTTTCGAAGAGGCCATTTCTGGGTCCAGAACTGTAGCCAGCACTTCTTCATCATCCTCTTCTTCCACTAGTAAGAAAAGATCTGCTTCACTTCCAAGTACCTCAGAACCATCCAAGAAGGTTTCTAAAGAGCCTTCAGTGCCAAAGAGTTCTTCGGTACTGAAAAGTATATCTGACTCAGCACCTACAAAGTTATAGGAGCTGACAGTGATATTCTTGGCACCCACAGAGATTTTGGTGCCAGAACAGTCAAAGCTACCTTTTCTCCCAAGGACAAAATATTCACCAACTGTTGACCCTTTTAAGGACAGGCCAGCAAGCCCTTTCCTTGAAGTGAGACCTCCTAGGTCTCCTTCAACTGCCTTGATTTGATCCACTAAGAGTCTCTTGGAGGCCAACATTATGAGACTGGTGGATCAGCTCCTGATGGCAAGGGGATTGTCCTCAGTTCCAAGCCACTCTGGTGTCAGAACCAGCCTACATATGACACCACCCATTCATCCTCCTCCAACTCCTTTTGAGTCATTGGAGCCCTCGGTTCTGACACTCCTGGCGTTGACTGTCTCAGTTCTGGTAGTATCACCTTTTCTGGTACAGAGAGCTGCCTTGAGCTCCGCCAGGCTTTCTGCACCAGAGGCCTTCTGGGGTCGAGACTCTCTGGACGGGTCCAGGGTGCAGGGGTCAGCTTCCTTAACTTTGGAGCTGTCCATGTTGCATGATGTCTCGACCATTGTAGGATCACCCCAGGATTCTGTTTTGGAGGTCACCTCCTTGGTGCGAGGTGTGACCCAGGTTCTGAAAGAGTCTATTTTGGTTCCGGGCTCCCAACCCTCTATGAGGGAGGCAGCCTTCCAGATCATGGAGAAGGCTTTGTCCATTGGAGACTCACAGTCTTTGCCATCCCTGTCGGGACTAGTTTCTACAGACCCTCAACTTGAGCAGCCATCCATCTTATCCCCAGGACAGAGGACACAAAAGTCCCAGGATAGACCGACTTTGGTGGTTTCCTCTTTGGACATTTCCCTGAATCATCCTCCCAAGGAAGTACCTGTGAAGAAGAATTGCAAGAGGACATTTAGAATCCCCAGAAGAGTCTTTCATTGAAGATAATGATTTTGATGAAGGGGAAAGATCCCCAGGTCACCCCCTGATGATGTTTCCTTCAGGGACATCCTAGAAATCCTGAAACAGATGAGTGGCTAGTCTTCCATCCAGCCTTCCTTGAAAGAATCGGTATACCTGGAGGCTTTTTTGTGCCCAACTCTCTACTTCTTGGATCTCTCCACCCACTGACGATCTCATTAAGTTGATCACTCAGCTGCTCCCCAAGAGGCCAGATGGTATCCTATCAGCCCCCAAGGATGAGCCACACTGGTTTAAAGGCATACCCGTTGACGCCATGTTGATAGCAGCAGCTATGAAAAAGGAACTTGCTGAGGAAAGTCCATCTATCCATCCCCCTAACAAGGAGTCTAGGACTTTGGATAGGTTTAGGAAGGGCGTTTATGCTTCAACGACCTTTGTTCTTAGGTCCTTGAATTATATGGCGCACTTTACAAGATCACAGAGGGATCTGATCAATGAGCTCTCAGATACCCTCCCAGGATCAGTAGCTGAAGGGGTATGTGACAAAGTTACCTCTCCGCTAGCAACCCTTGATACGATTTCTAACTTGTACTTGATCACTCGTACAGCTGAAGAGATGACTAGAGCAGTGGATTCAGGTATAAACATTAGAAGGCACTCCTGGATGTGCTTTTGTGACTTTGTGGTGCCATTTAAAGTGTCATTCGTCAACGCTCCATTTGATGGATCTACCCTCTTTGGTCCCAAGGTAAAAGACACTTTAGCCAGATGTGAGAAAGATGGCATGACCCTTTCTGCCATTGGCGTACATTTCTCCACTCCTCAGTGGCCTTACTCTAGGAACCGGAAAAGTGGGAGACTATGGTTCAAAAAATTCAAAGGGCCTTTCCAGGATTCACGTAGCGAAGACTTCCCCGGGACAGAGGGGGAAGTAATGGAAGAGGCAGACATGGACTGCAAAACCAGGGGTCCAGGGAATCTTTCTCTGGTACTTCCTATCAGCACCCCTGAACAGGGCCCGATTGCCTTCCTCTGGAGGCAGTCGGAGGATGACTTTCTCTGCACCAATCTGCCTGGCAAATATTAACCATGGACAAATGGGTGGAGTGAATAATATCCAGAGGTTACAAAATTCCACTGTCATTTCCCTCAATAACCCAGAAAAACTCCCGGACATTCCATCCAGTCAAAGGGAAGCAGCAGTCATAGAAATTCAAAACCTGCTGGACAAAAGTGTAATCCAAAAAGTCCTGCCAGCCCAAACAGGATCTGGGTTTTACTCAATGTTCTTTTTAGTGCCCAAAAAACAGGGGGCTGGAGACCCATCTTGGATCTCAGCCAGTTCAACAAGGCAGTTCAGAAAATCAATTTCTGGGTGGTCTCGGTACAGTCAATACCTTCCTTTCTCAGAAAAAGGTGATTGGATGTGCTCAGTAGACCTCCAGAATGCCCATTACTATATAAAAATGGACAAATGCTCCAGGAGGTTTCTGCGCTTCCAGCTGGGAGCCAGTCATTTCCAATACAGAGCACTGCCCTTTGGACTCACCACAGCCCCCAGGGTGTTCACTAAATGCATGGCAGTGGTTGCAACTCATCTCAGACTGCAGAGCTTTTGAGTTTTTCCATATCTTCATGACTGGCTCCTTTCCACTACCACCAGGTGTCAGAATAAGCAAGAGATTGCACTCTGCACCTCTGTACATTGCTAAGCATAACAATAAATTTCAAAAAGTCAAGCCTACAACCTTCTCAGAAGTTAGACTTTATCGGGGCTCGCTTAGATACTGTAACAGGAATTGCTTCTCTTCATCCAGAAGGACTGCAGTGCATTAGATCCCAAGTCTCTAAGAAACAACAGAGTGCCAGTGAAATTAGTCTTAAAAGAACTAGGCTCAATGGCAGCAGTAATAACTATTCCTTTAGCAAGATATCACATGCAAATCCTGCAATGGTTACTTGCCTCCCAGTGGTCTCTGATTTATCAACCAATGTCTTACCTGATTGTAATTACCAACCAATGCAAACAGGATCTTTTGGGGTGGCTCCATTCCAATCAGATTCTCGTGGAGCAACCTTTCATTCTTCCACAACCCCAAGCCATAGTGACCACAGATGCTTCCCAGATGGGGGGGCATTATCTTGGAAGAACAGTCCAAGGCGCGTGGTCCCAACTAGAGGCTGACTTGCACATTAATGTTCTGGAGATAAGGGCAGTGTTGTTAGCGTTGCAAGCATTCCAGGATGTCCTTCCTATGAGAACAGTAGCAATTCAAATGGACAACATGTCAGTAATTTGGTACATCAACAAGTAAGAGGGAACCAAATCTTAACCATTGTGTAGAAAAGTCCTGAGAGTTGTACAATGAGTGATTTCTTCCAACTTCTTTCTCATAGCAACCACATTCCAGGGAGCTCCAGAGTGATAGTGGACAAGCTGAGCAGAACTATTCTCATTCTTCACAGGTGGTCTCTCAATCCTGTAGTGGCAAACAACATTTTTGTCACTGGGGCAAACTTTGCTGCAATCTGTTTGCCTCATCCTTGAACAACAAGTGCAGAAGTTACTTTGCTCTAATTCCCCTGCCAGAGGAGTCACCAAGAGATGGTCTCCCTCATGATTGCCCCCCCGGTCTTCTCTATGCCTTTCCTCCAATTTCCTTGATATCATACTTTCTAAAGAAAGCCAAGAGGATGGAGAACTCAGTAATCCTCATTGCTTTTTTTGGCCTCGACAGGTTTGGTTTCCCTTCCTTTGGCCTCACCTTCTTCAGAAGCCATGGATTCGGGACCCAGCTCTAGATCTGCTGCCCCATCCGGAAGGCATGGTTCATCCAAATCCACAACATCTCAAGTTCACTGTGTGGCGCCTCCAATTCCCATGATTGCCAGGCATCCTTCCCTATCCTCTCACCCTATCCTCGTCAGATAATTGTGGCTCATCACAAACCTTCAACTAGGAAACTTTACCAAAGTAAATGGGAAAAATTTGTGAACTGGGCTCTTAACAACAAACTTGATCTTTATTCAACCCCAGTTCACAAGGTTTTGGATTTCGTAGCCAACCTCTATCAATCTGGTTCCTCTGCATCAACAATTAAAGTTCATCTAGAGGCAATCTTGAACTTTCATATGGGATTCAAGGGTTCACCTTTAATGTCCCACAAACTTTGCAAAGCATTCATAAAGGGGCTCCTGATGTGTTAAGACCCCCATTTAAAGAAACAATTTCTCCTTGGGAGCTAACATTAGTCCTACAGTCCCTTACTTCATCCACCTTTGAACCATCAGCGACTTGTGACTTAAAGTGTTTTATGTAAAAAGAAACTGGAACAGCGAACAACCAATAACAACAGAAAAATAATGCTTTCTGTTCCAAATGGACTCGCAAAAACACCAGCACTCGCAGAATAAATAAAAGGAACTTTAATTTCCAAGCATAAAATGTCCAGTTAAGCGCTTTCATCCAAAGACTTCGTCAGAACTAACTCCCATTCATACAGTTCCTCATTTATACCAAATTCTGACATCACATGACATTCATTCATAAATTATTAAAGTGCTAGTGTCCATACATACAACTTCATTACTCAAACAGTGTTTGGAAAATCAAGTAATACAATAACATAATATACATACATATTTACATAACCTACCTATTTCATTACAATTGGTACATTTCATCAATCCTAGAAACTAAAAACTAACTGAACTTTGTCCACACTTAATTATTTGTGTTTAAAATTGTAGGACATATACAAATTATTTTAATTGCTATATTTTTCTACACATAACTACCTGCTAAAATAGGCTTAATTGATATATGCTCATTTAAGCCAGGGTATGTAGAAGCATTCAGTTTAATTTGCCACCTGACCTCCTTTTCACTTAGTTTGTTTTTGATGTCACCTCCCCTTGAATTCTTTTTAATAACTTCCAGTATTCCAAACCTAAACTCCGTACATACAGTATTATCTTTTAAATGTTTCCATAATGCGTTGTTATAGTCCTCATTTCTAATACTGTATGTGTGATCGTATATCCTGTTCCTTAAACACCGAGTTGTCATACCCACATAAAAACATGGGCAGCTTTTACAGGTGGCCAAATAAACTAAATTGGATGTCCTACAATTCCCCTTTTGATATTTAATTCTAGTGCTGTTGTAATTGGAAAGCACCATTTCTTCCGTTTCTACAATGAACTTGCATTGTTTGCAAGTACCACACTTGGTGGTACCACATCTCCTAGCTGTATCCAAATCATTTACTACCTTCTTTTCCAACAGTGCCTTCATGTTGTTTCCCTTTCTTGTAACAAAAAAAAAAACAAAAAAATATAGCAATAAAGCGCTTAACTGGACATTTTATGCTTGGAAATTAAAGTTCCTTTTATTTATTCTGCGAGTGCTGGTGTTTTTGCGAGTCCATTTGGAACAGAAAGCATTATTTTTCTGTTGTTAAAGTGTTTTATCTTGGGAAAACTGTATTTTTAGTGGCTGTTACATCTGCCAAAAGAGTATTCAAACTTCAGGCCTTATCTTGCAGACATCCATATTTAATATTCCACAAAGATAGAGGTGCACTTAGGCCCAATCCATCCTTTTTACCAAAAGTGGTTTCAGAAGCCAATATAAATCAGATTCTTCAGTCACCAGTCTTCTTCCCTAACTTTACCAGTAAAAGAGAGTATTCCTTTCATTTGCTAGATGTCCACAGACAACTGCATTTTTACTTTCACAGAACAAAGGATTTCAGAAAATCTGATCAGTTATTTGTTACATTTTCTTCCCTATCTCTAGGTAATCCAGTTTCAAAGGTTACCTTAGCAAAATAGATTAGAGACTGTATTACTTTTATTTGTCAGTCGAAAGGGCTCCAAATACCATACCCAGTTAAAGCCCATTCAACCAGAACAGTGACAACTTCGGCAGTTTTTCATGCCAGAGCATCCTTGGGTGACACTTATGCAGCAGCCACTTGGTCTTCTCCACATACCTTTATCACTCATTACAAATTGGATCAGGTCTCGAGGTGATGGGCATCATTTGATTCAATGGTGCTTAGGAACAGTCTTCTGTGACACCTCCCAAGTCTAAAGTAGCTGGGGACTCTGTTCCATAGTCAAGGATTGAGTGAAGATTGACAACATCAGATAAAGAAGTTATGTCTTACCATAATGTCCCATCTGTGTTGTCGATCTTCACTAATCCTTGACATTCCTCCCCTCCTTCCCCCATCCTGAGACTCTTAGTGGACCAAATCTTCCATGGCTCGCTTTATATTACGGACACATATCTGTTCTCTGACTATTATGTTTATTATTATTACTATAATTTCTGCATGTCTTTCTGCCACTATGTTGGGCAAACTCGATCTGAGGTAATTTTGAGAGGAGCATTATGGGTAGAGTCTGGCTCGAGGGTTTGGAAGGCACAAGCTGAAGTAAATGGCCAAATCGGTTCCAAGACTCGGAACCAAGCCCATGGTCAAGGATTAGTGAAGATCAACAACACGAATGGATCATTATGATAAGACATAACTTCGTTTTCACTTGCCCCACTTTTCCTTTAAAACTCCACCCCATCAAGTGTATGTCAATCATGCTGGAGACTAATTATGATAAGTTGGCGGCTACCACAAAAATCTGGAGGTAGAGAAATTTTTTGGTGTCTGATGATGCCATAAGAAAGCAGAAACATGCATGTCCACAGCTAGAGGGGTTTGGGTTTATTGGCCTGAAATTGTCCATAAATAGACTTAAAAGTAAAAGAAAAAGTCATGGGCATTCAGAATTGCCATTTAGCTGGAACACCTGATATTGTTAAAGGGTAATTTGCATGTATCACACACTGCCTCTGATGCAAGAGGTTTAAGGTATCACACAGTGGAAACTCTAGCTTTGCTAGATTTTTCTTCTTGTGTTTTTTAACCAATTGGTTTTCCTGTGTGACCTTTTTACTCATTGCTTTAGTGGTGTCAGACCACAGCAGAAGCAATGTCTGTATTATCCAATGTCACTGTAAGGTATCTGAACCCCCTAAAAACTTGCTGGTTGGTACTGATTCCACAAGAATCTCTGCCACTGACATTTTTCCTGATGTTACCCACCCAGCGTCTTTTTAGTTAGGCACCAGCACTGTAAACATTTGTCTTGCTACCATCAGTAGCATTCAGCTGGCATTATGTCAGCAGAAAACTGACAGCAACCCTCACTCATTATTAAAGAGATATAATTTTAGCTTGACTAGGGTATGTTCTACAGTCAGTAGTTAACTCTCTCATAGCTCATTCTTGGTAGATCTCTGCACTTCTGACCAAGTCATTACCTTCCTCATTCGCCTTGAAGTTTACCCTGTCTCACTTAGTGACCCATCTTCCCCCTTCACAACAGTGACACAACACCAGTCCAAGAGGCCATCAGAATTTTGCATTTCAGGATCTCCAGTAATAAAGAAACCAATGAAGTGTTTGGAAAGACAAAACATTTGTAGCCAAAGCTACAAGTAGGGTGAGACAAAAGGGGTGGCCGCCATGGACACAAGCTGTTAGGGGGCATAATCAGCAGGTGTTAATTATTTATTTATTTATTAACATTTGTTGACCAGGAAAGTCCAGTGGGTCAGAAACCCATTTTCAGTGGAGGCCCAGGGAGAAAAGCTCCACAGTACATTACAGTGATAACAAGTTTGACAAAGGCTTTAAAAGTATTACATGTTTAAAAAAGTCAGTAATTCAGAGAAAAGAATTATATGTCTAGATACAATTTACAAGATGTACAAAAGTCTTCACAAGATGAAAGAGAAAAAGCACATTTCAAGTAACAAATTTGCAGGAGTTTACTTTATTCAAAATTGGAGAAACATGGGGTTTGATACAGTACTATCTATGTTGAGAATATAGTATACTGCATGGAGGTAATTATCCAACAGTTATTTTGAAAGAATGGGCTTACATAGATAAGCCAACTCAATGAATGTTAAATGCGCTTTTTTTTTTTTTTTTTTAAGGAGATTTGTTTCTGAGGCAGGTGCAGGATGGATTATTTAGATAGTGTGTTTTCAGGGCTATTTTTAAGGTTTTTGGGTGGTCAATTTGGGTTATTTCAGATGGTAGGTTATTCCAAAGTTTGGCTATGGAGTGGGAGAACAGGCATTGACCGGCTGTTTTGTTGGGTTTTGTTATTGTGAGCAAGGGTTTACAAGAAGATCTTAGTGTTCTAGAAGGGGTATATGTTTGTAGGATTGCTTTGAGAGCTGGGCGTGCATTAGGTTTACTGATAAGTTTGTGGGCTAAGGTTAGTTGTGTATATTTTAGATGGTGGGAGAATTCTAGCCATTTCAGTTCTGTGATTGCTAGGCAGTGCTGAGAATGGTATGGTTTTTCAAAGGTGAATTTGGCTATTTTATTGTAGCAGGATTGTAGTTTATTACTAAGGGTTGAATGAAGGCTGGTAAAAATGGCACTACCATATAGGAGGGAAGGGATGAGTAGGGTATTAGCTAGTTTTATTTTGGTATATTTATCCATGAAGAGCTTATGTTGATACAGTTTGCCTAGTTTGGAGTTTTCTTTATTACATTCAGGATGTGTTTGTTATCTATTGTTATGCCTAGTAGTTTGGCTGTGTTTACTAGTTCTATTTCTGTGCCATTTTTAGCAAGGATTTTGAAGTCAGTGTCAGGCGATTTTGAAGAAAATAGTAAAAGTTTGGTCTTTTTGGGGTTTAGCATGAGTTGTGCATTAATTAGCCATGATTCAATAGAAGTAAAGGCCTGTTGTATGACTGCAAGATCTGAGAAATTTTTGGAGGTTGATATCAGAGTTGAATCATCCGCATGTTGGATGAGATTCTAGATCTGGCGGGCTTTGTGCAGGTCATTGATAAAAATATTAAACATTAGTGGACCTAAAATGGATCCCTGTGGTACTCCTATATTGTTGGGTTGATATTCAGATTGTACATTTAGCCATCTTACTGATTGTTCCCTATTCTGTAACTAAGGTGAAAACCAGTTTAGGGATCTTGGGGAGCAGCCTAGTTTTGATAGTTGACTTAATAGCTTAGTATGTGAGAGTGTATCGAATGCCTTAGATAGGTCCAGTAGGATTACAGAGGTAGGATGCCCTGTATCTAAGGCTTTGTTGATGGTGTCAGTGAAGGAGAGAAGGGCAGTGATAGTGCTAGGACATGGCTGGAAACCATGTTGGGTGGGGGACAGAAGAGCATTACAAGAGAGGTGGTTAAGTAGTTGTGAGTGAACACATTTTTCCAAGATTTTTGATAGAGATAGAGCAGTAGTTAGAAAGATCATGAATGTTTCCTCCTTTATGTAGTGGGGTAATGATAGATTTTTTCCATCAAAGAGGAACATAGGATTTAGACAGAGAGCGATTTATAAGGAGGCAGAAGCAGAACTGCACAAACTGTAGTATCACAGCATGGGGCAGAACTGCACAAACTGCAGTTTCACAGCATTTATGATTGAACTGAAATTTTACATAGGCTAGTAACATTGCATGAATATGAGCATTGCATTTGTGATCTAAACTGAAGTGCTTTAGCTCTATGTGTGTTGTATAAACTGTTGTAGCTGCTAGGAAGCAGTTTGGTACAGTTTACAATGTCAGAAGATCTTTTTATTTATTTATTTATTTTTTTGCTCTTTAACTTAAAGTTGAGAAGGGAACACAATATCAGAATACAGCAACAGGCACTAGAATAACCAGCTAAACCTGTGCTGCCCAGGGCACTGGATGACGTAGTCACAGTGCTGCTTGGAGCTTTAAAAAAGTTTATGAACAAATTTCTGAAACTGTTAAGGAAGAGGGGGCAGCTTTCCTTCCCTCATCCCTGGATGATTCCAAATGTGGTGATATATTTTAAAATCATGGGGAGAAATGGATAATAGCTTATTGATGTTACATTATCCTCACAAAGGAGGCTGCATAATGCCTGTCATCATTTATGGGTGACTCGACCAATGGTAGACATGTTTCAAAACCTAGTAAAACATATATGGAGGTTATGAACACTATGCCTAACAGCACCATCTCAGCACTGGCTTTGGAGAAAAACCTTGTACCTCAATCTCAAGCTTTCAGGCACCTTGTCAAAGAACTATGGGCTTAAAATAGTCTAGGAAAGCATGTGTTTGTGTTTCCATATTATTTTTTGAGGTCATTAAACAATATAAATCAGATGGAGCACTTTCAGTGAGACTTGAATGAAGTATTGCAATCTGCCTGACTGTGATTTCAAGGAAAGGCCCCAAGGCCCAATCTTCCAGGCTTCAGCTATAGGCAATATGATTGTCTGTGTTGCTTATGATGCCACAGTTGCAGAATCCATCACAGTCACATGCTCAAACTCATGCCTCCAGCTTTCCTCATTCACAGTGAATATTAAAAAGTCTTTTATGACCCATGTCCATGGTATAATTAAACAAAGTCCTGACTGCAAGCAGCCTTGGCATTGGAGAAGCCTGTCATGATAAGGTGGGACTAAGTGGCTGTGGCATGTTTCCCCATCCTTAGAGGAATAAGGTAGTATGACTTGCTGTACCCCTGACCCAACAGGAGTGTTGGGGTATGACAGGTAGCAAGTACTGGATCATGTGACTCGTACAACATGTAACCCAGGAAAGGTGGTCCCAAGGCAATGGAGCCTTCTTAGAGCAGAAGCTTCCAGTGAAGTCAGCAGCTGCCACGGGAACTAAGTCACATTGTAAGGGTGAGGTAATTCACACAAATGATGGCTTTTCTGGCTCCCAACTCTCACATGTAAAGGTGAATCAATAGATAATAGGGCTCTTGCTCCAGTCAGTGAGTTAGTAGGCAGTTAATCTCTTGCCCAGGCTGAGAAACTTATAGGCAGCTCTAGCCCTGAATAAGGAATGAATGGGCTGATAGGGTGTTGGGCTATGTAGGCCTAAAGCCAGAGGTAGTGAGGGTATACAAAAAAAAAACTTTCATTGATTTGCTATTTATGGCTTCTTCTGTTAGCCAAGAAAATGATGAGCTATTCACCTATATGAATGGAAAAAGGCAAACCTTTATTACTGTAGATGTGAGATTTCACCTCTAAAATGTTCCTTCTACCAGATGCAGAACAGTCAGCAAAAACCTTGCTTTTGCTGTAACTTACAGTACAAACAGCAGGAACTTCAGGAGAACCAGCAGTTCATTGGCTGGTTCTCAACAAGTATGCTAACGCAGTTGCCAAGATCCCCAGCATTTTTAATAGTTTTCAGGCAGTTCCAGAGGGTCTGGCAGTTGTCCTGATTCCAAAGCTAGGTTGGCAGATTAGATGTCATCTGCAAACAATGGCTTCGTTTAATGTAACAACTGATGTGACAAATAGGGGAAATGATAGAGAAAGGCTATCATAAAATCCCCTTCACCTCAATCAATACATCTCCACCCTTTTCAGATGTCTGCCTTTCACCACAAAAATGAAGCAAGGGAGGAGGTAGAGATGGTTGTTTGAGAATACAGCCATGCAGGAGGTCCTAAAAAACATCAGAATGTGGATATTACATGTTCTTTTTAGTAATGGATAAACACATGATCTAAGACCTACATTAGATATAAGTGATCTCACACCTTACAAGATCCCCTTCAGTCTTTCCTTCCCCTGCTCTCCATGGGAGAACAATGAATACTTTTTTCGTATCATCAGGGCTCTTTCCTCTATGTAAAGGTCAGGAGGCAGTGAGTAAGATACCTTCACCTTAAAACAGGAGTCAGTCATTGTCACTTCAGAACTTTACATTTCAGCTTTACTTTCACCTCTCCACCAGATGCTTTGCAAAGTGTATGTTAGCAATAAATGTTTTCCTACAACTGGACTAAGTTGTTTCCTTGTTTAGACAAATTCTTTTTAGCAGGCAACAGCTGAGAAAATCTTACTTGACAGAGAAATTATACTCTGAACATTTTGGTTTCTGGTGATCACTGTGAACTCTGCAAAGTCTTGCCTAATACTGACCCAACTGTTTTTACTTTCACAGCTTGTTCATACCAAGACACATTGGACATTATTACAAGACAGACAATAGGGCATTGTTTCCACAATTCCTTTTCTTTTGTTCACTGAGACAGTTCCAGACAGTTTTTTTTTTGTCTGAGGAGTGTACCTTGTATAATAGGTGGCAAGAATGATTTTTTACAATAATGGCAACACTTTCTATATTATCTTGGAATGTAAATGGTCTCACAGGTATAGACAAAAAGGAAAGAATACTTAATTATATTAATAAATGCAGAGTGTAAATAACAATGCTGCAGGAGACATATTTGGAAAGAACAGAGCATGTGAATTTCATAAAGAAAGGATTTCTGAATGGATATTCCACAGAAAATCAGGGACAAAGGAAAAGAGGCGTACTTATAGTAATTGCTAGAGGAGCTCCAGTAGTGATAGAAGAGAAAAATAATAATGACAGATTTGTGGTAGTAAGGGGCTACTGGCAAGGGATGAGAATTACACTGGTGTGTATTTATATTCCACCTAAAATTGCTATTATGGAACTTAAACAAATTTTGGAAGAAATAATCAGCTATCAGCAGGAAATATTACTTATAGGTGGGGACTGAAATTTGATTTGCAACAATGAAGATGTATCTGGGGGGGGGGGGGCCTAGAAGGGAAAATATAACAAAAGAGGGTAGCTTTCTGAAGAAAGTTATAAAAATATTTTGTATGAAATATGCGAATTCAGTAGATTTCACATATTATTCTCCAAGGTACAATAACTGAGCTAGACATGACAGAAATTATATTTCACAGGAATGTGTGCATTTAATTGAGAACTTTGACACACATCCAAAAACTTATTTCAGAATTCACATCATGCACCAATAATTAAGAGGACAAAAATGCAGGGTAATGAAGTAAAGATGAGACACTGGTACTATCTGTTAAAAAAGATGAATTTAAGGAATGGGTTATGGAAATTATCTTGGATTTATTAGGGAAGATAGAAAGTACTCCAGAAGTTATAGCTAGTGAGTAGGATAAAATAAAAGTGGAGTTTAAACATCAGGTAGAAACAAAAGAAAAAGAGATCTGTTTAAGAAGTTATAAGAATTATTTAGAAGGGCTGACAAACATTAAAGTATTACAATATAAGGGGAATTTCACAGATGCAGAACTGCAGATTGCTAAAGAGAAAACAAGGGAGTACCTGAATAATATGCATGAGTTTAGGAAGATCGCTGTTAAGCAACTGATTTTTCATATTAACTCCAGAGCACAGAAATGTTTGGCACAATGACAGACAACAAAATGTAAGGGAGCCTATAACAAGAAAACTTCTGTACCGGTAACAGAGGTATTTGGAAATTTATGAAAATTTATATAAAGCAGAGAAGTGGGGAAATCAAGAAAAAAAAAACAAATAGAAATATTTATAGAAGATTTAAATATGCCAAGGTTACAGGTAGATGAAGCTCAGCAGCTAATGGTTAATATAGGAGAAGATGAGAAAAAATGGTGATGTATATCCAATCTGCTGGAAAGATAGATGATATTCTGGTGGAAGTTTGGAATCTAAGAAGGAAGAAATTATAAAAATCTGGACGGTTTTGTTTAACAGCATTTAACAGAAAAAGGTTCTTAATGAAGAATGCATGCTGTCCCAAACAAAAATGGAGACACCACCACCATTTTGTTAGTTTTGTATTGATAGTACACCACACGCCCTGTGGACAAAAACAGAAGAGCTTATAGTACCAAACCAGGTCTCTCTCTTACAAATACAATGTCATATCACTTTGTGGATAAATTTGCCTCAAAGTCCCCCACATTTTTGTTTTGGCTTCTAACATTAGTTAAGAGACACTTAAGAGAATTTCTTACATTTTCTCTAGAAAGTATCATCACTGTAGAAACCCTAAAAAAACTTCTCTAGTAATTCAAGTGATATGCAAGTCCTATTAGTAATATTATCTAAATGCAACTTATCTCTAGCAAAACATGGACGTTTATCGACAAAATCCTCACACAAGCAAACTACATTAATATTCCTCTTAAAATATGGTGCTCCAGTTTCACTAGTATACCTGCTTGCCTCCTATTTCAGCACAAGCCCAAACATTCGGGAAGGGAAAACATCAGTGACTATTACATTAAAATCATACAACTTATTGATTCAATTTCTGTATTGTCTGGGCTGTTTCTTTAAAAAAAAAAAAAAAAAAAAAAAAAAGTAATCTCCCCTTGTTACCAGGCAAAAATTATTTCTTTCTTTGGGAACAACTTGTGGTTAAAACTCCTTGCAAATACATACTCAAGGACATCTGAATCATTCTATATTAAAAATTATCTTACAGTTGCCGTATAGCTCAGCTTTCTTCTTTGTCCACACTTACAGCTGCTAGCAGGTGTTAAAGACTTAAACTTCATTTAAAGAAACCAATACACATTACATGCTCATAGGAAAAAATGACATACAAGTACTTTGTCTATCAACAGTCCAGCTGTTTGAACTACCAACAAGAAAGAGGGTTTCCATTTTAATCTAAACTAACAATAATATGATAACTTCTAATAAATAATCCAAGTTATTGAACTCCGGAATGTATTTTTAATCATACATCTGTCATTGATACTGGACTAATGAAACTGATGTGCCATGTTAAGCACCATGCAGCCTCAGGTACTTAACACAGCATTTCTTTTTTTATTTATTTATTTATTTTGCTTATTAGAATGTCTCATGTATCTGTTTATTTATTTATTGACATTTGTATACTGAGAAAGTCTGAATGGGTCACAAAGGCCCATTTTCAGTGAAGGCCAAGGGAGAAAAGCTCCATTTAATAGAGATTTTTTTTTCAAAGACATTACATAAAAAAATTGAAAATTATACATTTCAGAAAAATGAACAACATTATAAGGCATAGAGGTATAATAAAAATATGTTACAAAGAGAACAATGAGAAAAAGCAAAGTAAAACACTATATACAATTCTGGAAGTGTCCTTTTGGCAGTTCACAGTAGTAATAAGTAAAAGTCATGTGTTTAGTTTAATTATAACTATAAAGGGGGGATTAGGATACATTAGTATCAATGAGGAAGTGGTGATAGGAAGAGGTTATGTAAAGTGGTAGAGAGGGTAGGCTAGACAGAAGATGAGGAAATGGTGATAAACAGAGAAACTGTACAGATAGGATTGGAGAAAAGTAGACAAGACTGATGTTCAACAAGGGGTAAAGAATGAGCAAAGTCATGAGTCTGAAGGAAGGAAGAAAGGATGCCTCATGTCAGTTAAGCACAAAGCAGGGACAGATGTATGAGTATAAGAGGATGTTCATTTGTTGTTGTGTCTTTCGGCTTTTCCCGGTTAGGGGTCGCCACAGCGGAACTATGGTCCGCTAATGATTGGCAGTAGATTTTTACATGCCGAGTTGCCAGCCCTGACGCACAACCTTCAACGAAGCTACACCCATTCATGCACATCTCCACACAGAAGATGCTCTAGCTGAGAATCAAGGACAATGTCCTACTGTGAGGCGACAATGCTACCGCAGCACCACCACTGCAGTATATAAGAGGATGTTCATTATACTTTTAAATACTTTTAAAATGGGTTAGGATTAAGCAGGCATTTCATTTATTAGTGACAGGTGCTACATAATCATTGGGATTAAGACAATTATATAAATTGCAGTACCTTGGTTTATCCCAGAGCTGGATACAACAATAAGTGACCTAGGCATTCGCCTAGGGTCCACTGGCTGGAAGGGGGCCTGGGGGCTGCCGAAACATTTACTTTTTAATTAGAAAGTAAAAAAAAAAAAACTACATCTTCTTTAAGAGTACCCTTACATCCCTACATGCATGCATCAACACATGCATATTCATTTCTTCTTTTGCAATACCGCATGGAATTTAAACCTAAAATTCCTGGGGAGCAGGACAACATATAATGTGCTGTGCTGGCACATTGGAGCATGCTGCTTGCAATGGAACAGAACATTTCTGTCTGCTGCTCAAAATTACATTCCAAGAACTAGCCATGTGTGCTGCTGTACACTCATAGCCGGCCTTAGGCATAGGCCAACTAGGCGGCCGCCTAAGGCACCGGTCTAGCAGGGGCGCTTTTCCAGTATTTATTTGGTGTAGGTAGACCAGGATGGGGCACCAGGTAGTATGGTGGGGGGCGCCATGGAGCCCTTTTGCCTAGGGCACCAGTTGACCTAGGGCCATTCCTGTGTACACTGAAATCTACTCCTTAATGTTATGGTTTCTCTCTTTTTTTAATTTCTCCACATCTTCTGGGTTTCTAATACCATGATGGGAATGGACCCCATTCCTAAGTCAAAGTATGATTAAAGTTCATCAAATTAGTATTGTTTCAGTCTTTGATGTTAGCCAGAAGTGCTCTTCGCAATACCCACAATGTGTACAGTATTGACTCCTTCTGCAATTCATATGGATTTTCATGTACAGTTAACATATGTAAGTACGATTGTAAATTCCTTAAGACCCTTTGCTCCTACTACTATTAGAACTGTTTGAGCATCTTTCTTCCACATTGCCTTCATTACTGCCTGCAAATCCTGGTATTTTACTTTTGTCTTCTTTTCATGGACTACTATACCTGGTTTTCTTGCATCTATTTTTTGAACTGTTGGTAATGGGTGATCCCATGTGATATAAACTTCATCATTTTCTATAATGTTTTGTGGCTCATGTTTCCATTGCTTTTAGCTACGTCAATATTATAATGTTTGCACAATCCCCAATGCAACAGTCTTGCCACATTATTATGCCTTTCAGTATACAGTCCTTCTGCCATTAGTATATCACAACCAGCAACAAGATGCACAACTGTTTCCAATTCTGTTTTACAAAACCTACATTTGTCTGTTTCTCCCATGTGTTCAATGAACTTAACAAACCAATGGGTACATAATCCACTATCTTGGGCCACCAATATTAACCTTTCATCTTTTGGTTTAAATTCACCTCTCCTTAATTTCTGTGTTCAGTACTGATCAACATGAGATTCTTCCAAGATTTTTCTATACTAGCAATTATATTTATGCATTTTCCACATTTCTTGCCTTCTCATCTGATCCTTCACTTTATATTCTTTCTTTTATTTTTGGCACATTCAGTTGCTGCCTGATTTTTACCTACTTCTGATTTGATTTCCATTACCATTTGACACTGATATGCTTCTGGTAAACTAAACAGAAAAGTTATCTTAAACTTATTTTCCTCATGTTTTAAAATGTTCACTATGTTTGGGTCTTGTGAGGTCAGCAAATATGTATGCAGTCCTATGACTGCAGATCTCTACAAGTAATTAATTTCGATGAGGCCCATACCTCCTTCAGAATGGAGAAAATATAATCTTGGTATACATTGATTTTTATTAATCATTTGATAAGCATGAAGTATCCTTCTTGTTTTCCTGTCCAACTGATCCAATGCCTTTTGGATCCAGTCCAAACCTATAAGTTAGGACAGGAAGAGCAAATTGGTTTATAGCTTGGACTTTGTTCCTAGATGTCAACTCTGTTTTCAGTAATAATTTTAGTCTTCTAAAGTTTTATTCATATTTGTTCATGTTTTATTATTGATCCTTCATCAGTTCCCAAATATGTATACACTCCCTCTTGCTCAGGTTCTTTTATATCACATTCCTGTCCCAGGCTGATGTTTTCTTGGTGCTGCAGCTCACCTGCTTTAATGGTTGCTTTTACACATTTATCAAGACCAAATGACATTCTTATATCATCTGAAAAAGTTTTGATGACTTGCAGTTGTGCTTTCAGTCCTTCATCTGATGAACTATACAGTTTTAAATCATCCACAAACAGAAGATGAGAAGTCTTTACACTTTGTTGTTTTCTGTGAGCCAAATTGTAGCCATGATCTAATCGGTTAAGTAGATACCTTAATGGTTTAAAGACAAGACAAAGAGTCACCATGATATATCCTCCTTTGAATTTTTATCCCTGGAATAATAATTTTTCCTATATCATGGCTTAACTCCAAAGTAGTTTGCCACTGTTTCATTGTCACTGTAATGTAATTGATCAGTGTAGGGTGTATCTTATACATTTTAAGCACTATTTTATCCATGAATGTGGGATACTATCAAATGCTTTTTTGTAGTCTGTCCATGCCATACTTAGATTCTTCCCCTTCCCCTGTGCCTGCCAGGATTTTGCACTTTTTGTGGGAGGGTGGCCTAATGGTTAAGGGTTTGAGTCTCACAAGAGATAATTGGCTAGGCTTAAAGTGGCCCACAAGGGCAGTTAGCTTAGTACTAATCTATGAATCTATGAATTTCACAGTTTTCCATTATGACTTTATTTAACAATAAATGATCCTTTGTTCTATATGGCTTTCTTTCATTACCCTTCTGTTCTGTTGCCATTATTGAGTTTTCTTCTAAATGAATATAAACTCTGCTGGCATCAGTTCCAGTGTATAGCTTATACATCGCCTGAAGGCAAATTATTGGTCTATAGTTTTAAGGATAGCTTGCAGGTTCACTGTTAAGTAGGAGTATTGTTTTTCCTGTTGTTAACCAGGTTGGTGTCTGTTCGGGGAGCACATATAAATAGTTCTTACTCATGGCTAAATCTTCATGTAAAGATGTTAAAACTTTTAGCCAGAAGTTAGGTACTGCATCTGGGCCTGAGGTTTTCCAGTTAGGAGTTTTTCTTAACTTTTTTTAATTGCTTTGGCCGTTAATTCATTCCATTTCATATCCTATACATTTGAACTTCTTATTCTTTCATTTACTTCTTCTATCCATTTAACATTTTTGTTATGTTTCACAGGATCTTCATAGATATTTCTCCAAATTGTATCTATTTCTTCTTTTTTTGGTGGTGTTTCAATTCCTTTTGCCTTGTTTCCTAATTCTCTATAAAACTTTTTTGGGTCATCAGTAAATTGCTTATTTCATACTTTCCTTTATGTTTATCTGCATATCTTCTACATTTTTCTTCCTGAGCTGATATTTTTAGTTTATTATTTGTGATAGTACACAATAGATCCTGATCTGTTCTGATACTGTGTATTGCTTTTATCACGTCCATCTTTCGGAGAATATTGTTGATCTGTTCCCTCTTCTATACTCTTCTAACAATGACACTTCTTGTCTTAATTGCTTTATATTTTCTCTGTTTGATACTTCCATGATGGCATTTGATTTCTCCCCTTCCTTTCCCTTACTGCCCTGTGTTTTTGTAGTAAGACTTTATCTCTTATTAATTTAGCTGCACAGTAATATACCCTGTTTACTTCTGTTATGTCACATGAATTGCTATAAACAGTCATAACTACGGTGTTCATTTGTTTTATCAAACTTCTAACTTTTTGGGTTTTATGACTTTCTTAGGTCAATTTCTTTCATTGATCTTAATATGTCTATCCATCTCTATTAAATCAAGAAACTCTTTTCTTAGATCACTTTCTTCTAAACTGCGGGCACATTCTTTGTTCTTCATTTCCTGCAGGCATTCTATAGAAAGTTCCAGAGCATTTTCCTGTGCCACATTCTCTTCAGTTTCATCCTGTGTCGTCCATAGCTCTTTCATATGGGAACTCAATGGCCTATCACTCCACAACATCGACTTTGTCAGAGTTGCCACAATTTCCTGTTTCTTACCTTGCTGTGCAACTCCAACTTAACTTTTGTACTGGTTTCCTATAGAAGGCTCCAAAGTATCTTCATATGGCAACTGATCAAATATTTCCCACTCCACTGGTTTCTCCTTAATTTGGGGATCCATTGCTCTATCCTGCTGTGATGTTACCACAGTTAGATTTTCTGCACTAAATTCTTCACTTTGCACATAATCCATAACCTCAGTTTATATTTCTTTAACTTCACCATTGCTAATCCTCTTTTCTGCTTTCCTCTGTTTTCTTATCTTTTGTATTGTAACATTTTTCATATCGAGATGTCTTTGTATTTCTTGTCAAATATCTTTGGTGCTGCTCTTTTTGTATTGATTAGTTTTGATTTCTTCTTTGCATAAATATTGTACCATATTAAATATTGTTTTCTTTCCTGTGTCCATATTTCTTCTTCAGATGTCTCCTGATCTTCCTGTTTCTCCTTACTTGGGGGACTTGTTGTTGCATCATGCTATGATATAACCTGTGTTAGACTTTCTACACAAATGCTTCACTTTGCAGGTTTTCCATAACTTTAACTTCTATTTTTGTAACGTATGCTTTACTTTTCTTCTGTTATGTGTTTCCTCTTTGTGATCTTATTTTTGCATTGTGAAATTTTCCATATCTGGATGCCTTTGGGGATGTTTTTTTCTATTAATTTGGCTTTCTCCTTTGCATAAATATTGCACCATATCAGATCTCTCTTTCTTTCCCATGTCCATATTTCCTTTTTTATACCTCTAGATTTTGTTTTTTATATTTTCACACTTCTTTGGTTGCTTCTTTTTCCAAACAGCCAAAGGTTTCTTTGTCTATATAATGCTTTTCATAAATCTGTTGTATTAATGAACACAAATTTTTATTTGAAGTTGCTGACCATTTTTCTTGTGCAAGTATTTTTCTTCCCTCAAATTTCTCTCTTAATCTTTTTGTATATCTTCTGTCTGGAAATTCTAGGATTCTTGCATAATAGTAACAATAATTTCTTTCTTATTCTCAATAGTCCACTCTATCATCTTTATGGCTCTTTTCTGGCCAATCAGCTTTTGTGATTTTTGTGGATTAGTACTTCCTTCTACAATAGAGGAGTCATCCTCAGCCTGGTCCTGGCCTAGCCCCATTGTAGGAATGTTTCCGTGTCTTGAGGATTCTACACTGTTATTTTTTCCAGTCCGGGCACCACTGTGCCTGCCAGGATTTTGCACTTTTTTATCCTGGGTCTTGTGCACCCAGCTATCATTTTTATTGTTTAGCCTACTTCTGTCCATGATATATGCCATATAAAATACAGTCTACATATCAATGTTGTCTTGGTGAGATTTTGTGAAAAACAGGGTCCACCTTGTGAAGGTACTCACTCACCATGAATTGAGAATGAATTAAACTCCAGCAATACTACTCTTCTTTGCTTGCTGATTTATCATCTGTGTGTGTGTGTGTGTGTGTGTGTGTGTGTGTGTGTGGGGGGGGGGGAATGCCCTAGTTAAGGATGGCAGGTTAGTAAATTTAATCAGGCTCAAACCCTATACCTTGGTTACAAGAGACATGAGCCTGACTGCTCTGTGTCAACCATACCCCTCAACTTCCTAACACAAGAAATCTGGATAAATCCTTAAATAATGGGGAGACAAACACCCAAAAATGGGGACAGGTTTTAAATATTGCTCTTATAAACTTAGAATGTTGTTAGGATAACAAGTTTTGTGTTGGCTTGCATTTTCTGAAAGGTATAAAGTCTGAAACTCAAACATATGGCATTACTTAGTGACTTCAATCTTTTGTAGTTTGCCAGAAAAAAAACATAGATTTTAAGAGGAGCGGACCAAAAATATGAGGCAAAAATTTGGACAATGTGGAAATCAAGACAGTTGAAAGGTATGATAACACCAACTACCTTTGTGTATTTTCGAGTAATTGTGATCTTCAAGGAGGAGAAGTTTAAGGCTGTTCATGCTGTTTTCAATATGCAACTGTTTTGCTTAGCAAATGGTCACCACTGTGCTATTGAATTTGAAAGCAGTGTTAACACAACAGGTGGTATATGTGCTTTGGATGCTAAAGGCTGTGGGTTTTACTCCTATATCATGTAGCTGGATTGCTGATACTGTGTTGTACTTTAGGTGGGGGGAGGTGCTGCAGTCTTGAATGTATCCTACTTTAGATGAGATGCCTAGTAATTATGAGCGTGTTGTCAGTTTCCCATCTATTCCCTACTGCAGTATTACCAGTTTACCAATTTCATTTATTTGTTTATTTTTTTTTATTTTGTTTATGTAACATAGGCAATTTATGATTTAATGGTATCAGGCACTGAATTTGTAGATAAAACACTGAAATATAAAGTTGTTTGCAAGCACCAACCTCTTCATTAGTTACAGATCTTTTTAATGTTTGATGTTATTTAATGTTTTTCATGTGACTTTTACTTCTGTGTACATTGTGCATTATTGGTTGATATTGGTGTAATGTAATGACAGAAGTCTGAGTGGCCTTTCATAGTTGAAATGTTCTGAAATGGGCAGTTTTGTCATTTATTGCTTCATACATTTTGTTTCCTTGCTTACTGGAAAATGGTTCAAAACTACAAATTTAAAGCACACACTAACAAGTGGTGCTGTATTTATACAAGAAATATAATTTAATACAATCAGGAAGATTAATCAAAGAAGACATGAATGCATGCATGGTCCTGAAAAATGTGTCCAAGGGGGTCTATGATTTGAAAACAGCCCAAAGGTAAACTTAATCTGCCACTGGCCAGATGCATTTTCTTTGAATGTTGGCTTCAAGGAATGTGAATATCAAGGGCAGAGAAGTTTACTGTTAATGCCATGTCAGTTTTTCATTTTGAGACTGTATTGTTTTGTTTAGCAAATGTCCATCAGTGCTTGTGCTACAAAATTTCATATAACAGCTTTAAATCAAATATCTGCAATTACTGTACAAGTGTAAAAGAAAATAGCATGCACATTGATGGGTTTGAACAGTGTTTATGGTAGCTGGGGAGAAATAGCCAAGTAAGGGGACACTGGAATGGGGGGGGTGCTGATGGGGAGCTGACATTCTGTGTGTGTGTGTGGGGGGGGAGCCTATTTGACCATGATCTGTCCCTGGTTTATCTCATTTAAAAAACATAAAGCATGTGTGTGTTTGTGTCTGTGTCTGTAGGCCCATGAAAAGTAGGTACAACTGGCCAAAAATGTGGATGCTGATTAGCATAAAATGTGCATACATAATTGTGTAACCCCACCTACTCCAATGGAACTACAGGATACCACCATGAAAATTGAAAACAGATAGTTGAACGTACCCACCATGAACAGAGCACAGATTTCACATAAAAACTTTGATGCAACAACGCCAATAAAATAGGCAGGCAGGACAAGTGCTTTCGGCCTTAGCCTTCTTAAGATCCTGTCTGCTAACTAACTAAATCTTTAAAAACGTGAATAGACCAATCACGGTCTTTTGAAAACCACTGCATCACTTCCTCATGCAGTAGTTGTCACTCAAAGGATATCCTTCAGTTTACATCACTTCCTCATAGTAGCTATCATTCATATGAAGCATTCCTCATAGTAGCTGTCACTCAAATGAACACTTCCTTATTTTAGGCCAATAATATTAAAGCTGTTGCTATCTCCTCCCATTCAGACCACGTTCTTTCAGAATTGGTTTCAATGGTACTATTCCATTCAAGCCTGGAAGGTAATCTGCCCTTAGATATATTATCCATTTGAGTTCTTCTACCTCCATTCTATTCTTCAGGTCACCTCCTCTCAATGTTTCTTTTACAATAGAGATGACCATAAACTTGAATGAGTGGGTGTTATTAAGCTTCACATGTGAATAGAGGGCATTTGTAGCTACTTTATTTTTTATATCAGATAAATGCTGTAGGATACTCTCTTTTAGCATTCTGTTTGTTTTGCCTATATAACAGGCTGAGCAAAGAGAGCATGCAGCAATATAGATCACATTTTTGGTGGTACAAGTAGGCCGACTTTGTAAGTTATAGCATCTTCCTGTTTTCGGATGTTTGAAAACATTACTTGTATTAATCAGATGACAAGCCTTACAGCAGCCACACTTCCAAGTGCCGCTACATGTATATGCAATATTACTTGCTCTTTTATTAATGCCATCCTTGTGGCATAAAAGCCTCTTCAAGTTTTTCTTATTTCTGAAGGCAAAGCCGGGGTTATCACCAAAGATTTCTTTTATTTTGGCATCAGACGTCAATACTGGCCAATACTTTTTAACGGCATCACATATCATCTTGTTATCAATACTATAAGTTAGAGTGCATCTTATTTTATTTGTAGTTGGTACTATTGAACTTGTTTGCTAACAATTTTAATACTTGGAATAGTAGGGTCTCCCTTTAGTCGATCTCAACTCACTTGCTTTCATAGCATTCGTCCTAATGGCTTTTTCAGTATAACCTCTCTCCTTTAAGTTTTTTAGTAGTTCCTTATGTTCATTCAGGAAGGTTTCCTCTTTGGTACATAACTTTGAGATAAATATCATTTGATTAGCCACTATGTTCCTGAAAATATGCATGGGATGCATGAAGATTGAAGTCACTACATAATAAGAAGAAATGGCAGACATTTGAATTTCAGACTTCATATCCCTTAGAAAATGCATAATAATGCAAATCTGTTATTCTAGCAACTATCTGAGTTTACAGGAGCAATATTTAAGATATGTCCCTATTTTTAGACCTTTGTCCCAGGCCCAGCATTATTTTTGGCTTTGTCCAGATTTTGTGCTCTGAGAGATTGAGAAGTATGCAGTCAAACATTCACCTTAACTTGGCCCAGAGGTGATGCGATCCCAGTGATCCCACCAGACCCCACAGTAACCACCTTCCAGTTTGTCATCTGTCAATTAATAGTGATTAATGTAGCGAGGTGCCATAATGCCACCCCAGATCCCCAATACAGTAGGAGGCTCAGGCATTGGGCAACAATATCATTAAGACATACATTCCAACAATAGACTACTGACCAACACAGGACATGTAATGTTTTGTCCAGATTACTCTTGAGCAGCACAACGTACAAAGGCAGGTGTCACCTTTAAGAAACAGACATACTACATGACTACAACACACACACATATATATGGGTGTGTGTGTATATAACATATTGCACAGAAATTAAGTTTTAGTTTGACATACAGTGCAAAAACAGTAAAAAGGAAAGAAGAAAAACCCATTCTCTTACAACATGTGCATGCTACAGTTTGCTTTGATAAAAAGTACGTACAAATCAACTAATGCCCCAGAAACTAAGCATCTAAATCCATTCTCCCCACACAGTGAACAAAACCTGCCATGAGCTCAAACATGTTCTTTCCTTAAATCGAGCCGTCTACAACTCCAATCAAAATCTTACCACTTCACGTTTAAACACTAAAGTACGCCAATCGGACTTGCTCCCTGATGCTGTTACTCCATACACCCTGGCTACATGGTCAGTGGAGAATAGAAAACTTTACAAACTACATAAACCCATACTGGTATAAAGCTGTTTACACCATAACCAGAAGCAATGTGTCATACATGAAAAAGGACACTTTCACTTTGAACTTCTAAGCCATCTAACCCAGACGCTTAACCCATCCCATTATTTTACAGAGGTATGCCCTGCAGCTGATCACTTTGGTCACTTACCTCAGGAGCCAGGGCAAAGGCCAAAGGCAAAAAGGCAAAAGCAGATGAGGAGGAGAGTTCACCATCTAAACTCCATCATGGGTGCTTCAGTTAAACAGCACAGAAGCAATAACATCAGGTACTACTAAAGGGTGAAGCTAAAAATAAACCTCAAATCCTCAATCTTTATGAGGCAGACTAGCCAGCAGGCTCCAGGGTGAGTGAGTTAGCTGTAGGGTGCCACAATGTTTAGTCAAAACATCTAAAATAATCCAAGCACTTCTCCAGGCAATGACTGCTCACTCAGTTTGTTTGGGCATGAAATAAATGAGAAAAAAGTATTCTTAACTAATTAGTTTGCATCCTTCTTCAGCAAATCTCTGCCTAAAGATGGAGATAATCAAGCAGTCCTTCTGTTCTGTAGCTCAAGAGCATTCTTCTTAGAACTGCAACAGCTTGCAATGGACATGCCCTACAAAGGTGGAGAATGAGCACAGCCCATCTCTGAAGTGCCCAACGTTTGGAGCCACCACTCTCACAGCAGTATCCGATTGGAAGAAATGTTTTATTTTCTAGACCATGTGTGCCATGTGGATGTTTTATGTTTTGGACTGGAGCAAAGCTATTAATGCAGCTTTAGTTATGTTAGCCCTTCAGGGTTTTCTGAGGTGGAAGTTAGAACTGAATTCTAAAGTATGCTTTACCTTTGAAAGGCTGGAACTAGACGATGCCAGGTTGTTGGGCACATCACACGCACAGACTGTAATATACACCCCAAAAAGAAAAGTATTATTATATTTTTAAAGCTGTTACTAGGTGGTATCTAGGATTTAAATAATACATATAGCTTCAACTGACATACCTCTCAACTGCCCTCAATTCTCAGGGACATCACTGATTTTGGCTCAAAACTTTGCTTTATCCTTTCTAATACCTCCGAAAACGAACTTTGGAAGAAAGTGGGGTGAATTACACTTAAATAATGGCAATTATCAGAGTTAGTTATAGACGTCTTATACTGCATTGTAATTCACATTCTCTTATTCTGTCAGCATCTCAAATTAACAGAATTAATACTTTAAAAAGTTTCCCTGATTATTTCTGGGTTTGCCCCTGACTATGGAGGTATGTACTTCCAGAAAACATCTGTAATCTGATGGTAGATAAGGACCTTTTGATGCACCTGGTCTGCAGGTTTTCAAGTCTGATTAAATGGCAGATCCTGTCTAACAGTTTGCATTCCTGTGTTGCACAAACTTGGTTTGTTTGCAGGGCTGGCTGTCACAAATTTACAACTTAGTCTTAAGCATGCAAGAGTGGAGGATAACTCCAAATCACAAAACGGGGGGGGGGGGATGTTACTTCATTGCCAGCTTTTCTTATTGTCTTGGAGAAAATACAACCCAATATATTTTAACCACTCAGGGACATGACAGTGGAGGGCAACAAACAGCAAAGATAGGAGTGTTTATACTGCCCAATCAGCTGGAGGAGGAGGAGCTCATATGTGTAGTGGTGTGTGCAGAAATAAAGACCTTTTATATGTCCAACACTTAATTTATTAGATCACAAATGTTTGTGAGTAGGATGCCTGATTATTCCTCATAATATGGCTGGATCTCTAAAGGCATTGTCTCAGGGTAAGCTGTAAGTAAACCGGAATTTCGGAAAAAAGTACAGTACTCATGCTGTCCCTTATTTCCAGGAAGTTCTGCATGACATGTAAATACTGAAGTTCAGCATACCTTGCATACATTTATTAACCTAATGAACTAAGTCTTCACAGATACTCCTCATCATCAGATATAAATTACAGAATTAATGTTTGTAGAAAACAGGTTCACTTTGCATAATGATGTCAAGTGTGTACTGGCAGCAAAAATCAGGAATTGAAGGGGCCACGCGGAAATTTGTGGCACCCTGTTATTTTGCCCTCAAAACCAGTAAATACTGAGGAATTCGGTATGGTTGATCGGTATGTACACATCTGCTAAATGGTAAGTGGTAAGATATTTACAATTTTTATCACAGAATGCTAATTGACTTAAATTACCATTTAACAACTATAGTAAAAGACTGAAAATAACCTGTTTCCATTTAAAATTTAAGCAACATAAAAATTATATTACTTCTCTTCCAAGTGACATAGCATAGCATGATAATACTGATAAGTGTAAAATATTGCAAACCTTTAATGACTAACATATTAGACCAATATTAAGTGTAAACACAAAATTATTAGGGGTGACTCACGGATGCGAAGGGTCTCTGTGTGCTACCTTTTAAGATCATTAAGATTTGTGGGTGATTATTGATACTGGGCCTATTCCCAGCAATACTGACAGAAAATGTCAATTCTCTTTTACATTCTGCTGAGTGCTAGGATTGCTTCTAGTTCCCAAACAGTCCTGAATTGGATAAAGTGGGTGCTGGAGAAATGAATACATTTACAGACAGGTAAAAATAGCTTTAAGCTTCCTGGTTTATTGCTAGACCATTTTCAGACTTCTTAAAAAAAAAAAAAAATATATATATATATATATATATATATATATATATATATATATATATTTATATACACACACACACACACACACACATATATATATATATATATATATATATATATACACACACACACACATATATATATATATATATATATATATATATATATATATGGGTTCTCTGCATTTGAGACTGAATTTACATTTATTTGACAAATGCAGGGGTGTGATTTAATGTTGACAGTTTGGATGGCTGAATGGTAAATATGTTGAAGGTACAGAATGTTAATACAGGTAAGTGTGATTGGGGGGGGGGTGAGAGAGAGAGTGTGCGTGTGCATGTGTACAAGTTAGGGTCAGGGATGAATGAAGGATTCGTTTTGTGGGTGTTTGTGTATTTTAGGGTAAGAGTTAGGTTAGGGCGTATAGTGTTGTTTGTGAGTGTTTATGTGTCTGAGTCTGTATTGTATAGTGGCAATGTTATGGGAAAGTTTTAATGACAGTAAGGTGAAGGGTTAGGGCTGGAAGAAGGGACAATGATAGGGTTAGCACCCATTACTAAAGTTGTGCAGTGGGACGGAATCCCCTGACCTCTTTAGTAATAGTTGTTAACATTAACCCTAAAGCTGCTCCTTCCCCCCAACCTTAACCCTACACCTTAATGTCATTAAAACCTTCCTGTAACACTGCCAGTATTCAAACAAATTTAATACTGGTGTTATTGGGGGGGGGGGGGTTAATTTTAATACTGGGAAATAGTTTTCCACTCTTGATATTATTGTGTTGGGTGTTTTTTGTTTGCAGTATTGTGGATAATCAAACTTTTTTTTTTTTGTCAGTGTTATGCATTCAACATTCTGTTCTGGCAGTTCAGTCAATCACAATATACTTATATAATATATATATATATATATATATATATATATATATATATATATATATATATATATATATATATATACATATACATACATAGTGAGAAGTTGAATATTTTGATTTGTAAACCCAACATATTAGTCAAAGGAGACTCCATTGTGAGACACACAGTTGTGCCCCTCACCAGGCTGGATAAGGAAAAAGTCATAGTTAGTTGTTTGTCAGGTGCCAGAATCTGCCAAATCACACATGCACTCAAGTCTCTCAACAACAGGTACTGTTATGACTCTGTCATAGTCCATGTTGGCGTCAATGACTTGAGGCATACCTCCCTGGACTATATAAAGAGAGACATGATCGAGCTCGCTGAATATTTGTCCCAAGCAGGTATGCCCCTAGCCTTAAACATCATTTTACCATCATCCAGAATGATGCATCAATATAAACAGAAACTGTTTCACTTTAACAATTGGCTTAGTTTCTGGTGTCATTCTAAGGGGATCCAGTACCTGACAGCCTGGGAAGAAATGATCAGCAGACCACGATGCTTTGCCAGAGATGGCCTGCAACTGTCTCCCTTGGTCTTCAGGCTTCTGGCAAAAGCTGTTGCCTCCTCCATTGTGCCTTTTTTTAGGCGATGCCATGAGGTCAAAACCACCATGAAAATTTCATCAAAACACAAATTAAAGGTTATGCTGCTAAATGCTAGCTGTCTAAACATGAAACTGCACTCACTGGAAGCATTCTTAAACCTGGTTCAAAGCTGTGGAGAGCACCCCAGCCATACCAGGTTACTCATCCTATCATACAGTCAGACCCCAAACCATTTGCAGCAAAGCAAAAGGAGGTGGAGTTGCAATATATATTAAAGACATACACACCTCCAGGCTGGTCAAACAGTATGACTAACAGGAGACACTCCAGGTGCAGTTAACCATTGACAAGACCCCTATTCAAATCATAGCTAGCTACAGGCCGCCAACTTTGACTCAAGATGCCCACTCCACCTATCTGGACCACTTCAAATCTATCAAAATTCAACCCTTTACCCTGAACCTGGGTGACTTTAACTATCCAACCATAGATTGGGAGAACTACTCATGCCAAAACACAAATGCCCAGAGATTCCTTAATTTTGTCAATGCAAATGCCTTGGACCAGCTGGTCAACACCCTCACAGGAGGTGATAATATCTGGTATTAACCAACATGAGTAACCACTGCAGAATCCTTACAGTGTCATCCTCCCTTACCCCCACCCCCACCCCCAGCTAGGGTCAAACAAAAAAAACTTCTCCACAGCTGATTACAGCCTCCTGAGGGAAGGTATAAACAGCTTCACAGCCCCCTTTCTTCCATAGAAACTGGCACAAATGTCCAGACTTACACCAAAGTACTATATGAGCATCTATATAGCTGCATGGAACCAGGAATACCCGGCAGGACAAAATCCTCCTCCTCAAGGAAGAGTAAACCTGTCTGGTGGACATCTGCAATAAATAAACTCTATAATAAAAGGAAAAATTGCTGTCTGGGACAAAGAAGGAGCAGGTGCCTAACTGGAAGCAATCTCTCCTTAGCCTGAACAAGCAAATAAGAGCATTAGTGAAATCCTACAAAGCAAACTTCGAGTCCAAACTGGCCACATCTACTAAAGACAATCATAAGGCCTTCTTCACATATGTCTGCAATCTCAAAGGAAGCACTCAGATCTGCTCAGAACTGGTGATCAGGGACACCACATACACAAACACCGTAGATATAGCCAACCTCCTGGCAGACACGTTCAGCGAGAACTTCACCCTTCTGTCCCACCATCAGTAAATCAGGACATCCCCAGCACCTGCCCCCCTCCCCTTATCTCTAGGACCAAGTCATCACTGCCCTCGCAAAGGCAAAAAATACAGCCTCCATGGGACCTGATAACATCCCAGGCTGCATCCTACATGAACTCAGGCAGGAACCTGCAGTACCATTAGGCACCCTATTCAACCAAAGCCTGAGTACCGGCTTCATCCCAGGTGAGTGGAGGACAGCCACTGTCATTCCTTTGCACAAAGGTGTAGTGTCCAGTGATCCAGGAAATTATAGACTCATCAGCCTAACTAGCCTGATCTGCAAGGCCATGGAAAGGATTATCATGGGCCTCATTAACAAGGACATTGGCAACCTCCAAACACTTGATCCCACATAGTTTGGTTTTGTCAAGGGGAAGTTATGCCTATTAAATTTGGTCAACTTCTTTGAGACAGTCACCAAAGCCATGGACAAGGGGAAGACAGAGCACAGCACCAATATTGACCTGGCCAAAGTCTTTGATACTATTCCCCACTTGGGTATAAAAGATAAACTCTCTGAACTAGTCATCAATCCATATGTTACCAGATGGGTAGTAAACTAGCTCATTGATAGAACCCACCAAGTCAAAATAGGGGAAGCCACCTCAAGCAGTAGACCTGTAATGAGCGGCATACCCCAGGATTGGTCTTAAGGCCTCTGTTGTTTGGGATATACTTTTCTGAGGTGCAGGCCAAAACCAGTGGTCTATGGCTCACCAAGTTTCCAGATGACTGCAAGTTGGGCACTGTCATCAATTCCCCTAGTGATATGGACATACTCCAAGATGGTCTCACCCAAACAAATGACTGGTGCCAGAAACGTGGCCTCAAACTAAATGCCAAAAAATGCATTAGTATCCCCTTTGGGGAAAGTGACGTCCCCACAAATGATCACATTAATAACAAGGTCCTAAGCATGCAATCAGTTGCGAGGGACTTGGGTACCCAAGTTGATAGCAACCTGACTTTTGATGATCATATTGCCTCCGTTGTATGGAAAGCTTTCTACATGGCCCACATCATTAGGAATGATATCGCATCCAGGGACAAGGAGGGCATAACATCCCTGTATTCTTCCCTTATAAGACCCATTATTGCGTACAACACCCCTTTTGGCATGTACCTTACAAAGAACATGCAAAGCTGGAGAGACCACAGAGGTTCCTCACCAGGAAAATTCAGGTCCTCAAACATCTACCCCACACAGATAGGCTAAAAGCCCTGTCCCACTACTCAGTCTCATACAGACTCCTCAGAGGTGACTTCTGTCTGGCATACAAAGCAATCTCAGACCCCGCCTGGATGGGATTGCTGCATATCTGCATGTCAAGCTCTACTCGAGTAACCCGCATGGGCAACCTCAACCTGGTCTGTGACATGAATAGGACTTGTTGACGGTACAGATTTGTGTCCCAGCGACTCCCCTTCTGTGGAATAGACTCCCTCTCCACATCAAGCAGAGTACCTCATTATCCCTTTTTAAGTGCAACCTGGGTAACTGGATGGAGAACAGAAAATACACCCCTGGGATTCTACCTGTGTCACTGCTGGACAGGGGCATCAGGTTCTGACTTATCAGAACATGGTTTTAGTTCTTGGCTAGGCTTGTAAGGGCCTCAAGGCCAATAGCCTAGTAACTTCTTATGATCCTAAATGGTGAAACTGTTATGAATAAGGAAGATAATCCACTTTAAAAGGTCCATTATGGATCAGATTTTATCTTTAATGCTAAACAGACTATCTCAGAGATTCAGAAAGAGCATGGGTTTGGTCCCAGGAAACACCTGGCTATATTTACCTTGCTGGCACAATGAAGCTCAATGCTCATTAAGAATGAATGCAAGGGAAACAGCACAAATGTGTGAGATCATTAAATAGCCTGCTTATGGCTGCTGCATGGATTGTGAGAAGAGTGTTTAGTACTAAATTGTGGCCACAGTCGAACAGAGGCAGAAACAGTGCTCTTTGATAAGGCCCACTTCACAATGAGCCTCTGAGAATCCCAAATATAATGCAGTAGCAAGGAGATGTAAAATGGGAAGCTTTAAGGAGCCATGATTATGCATACTGATCTATTTTGACCAACATAAAGGTTGGAAATGGGAATATAAGAAAGCACAGAAAAGCAGAGGGTAGAACATAAGGTGAAAACTTTGGGAATGAGCAGGATGGAGGTATGGAAGCATGGAAAAAAATGTTTTGTGGGGCAGGTGTCCATTTTATATATATGAAGAGAATATTAGTTGGGAACGGTAGTAAGGGAAGTACAAGGAAGTTAAGAGGGTTGGGGTAGATAGCATGGGCACACAAACAAGCACAGAATACAGCCAAGACTAATAAGGGGAGTGGCACAATGACAGAGAAGGAACACAATGGAGAAGGAGCCAGCAGACACACAGAGGAAAGATAATTGTGATGGGCAAGATTAGACAAAAAACAGAGGTGGGCCTAGGCAAAAACGGAGGGGGAACACCTGGATGGGGGATAGGCTGGGTTGCTGAGCTGCAGTCCCTACTGATCAAGACCCAGTGGAAGCTTAGTTGCCACCCTGGGCTTCCTCACCATGGGACCATGGTTCAGATAGCAAAGCCAGTGTGGGGCAGGGATGTAACTCAACAAGTCACCATGGAAAAATCACCAAATGATCAATGTGGACATTCAGCCTCCTGTAAATGCGTCCCAACCACTATGTCGTCCAACTGCCACCAGTGACAAAGGTGGCATCTCTACTTCTAGTGCCTCTGGCTGTTAGAAGTACAGCACTGTTCAATGCAGGGCTGGCTATAGTGCCAAAGCAGGTGCTGATGAAAGTGTAAAGGTGACTGAGGCAGCCCAGGACACTGAGGTTGTGGGAGGTGTTGGTGATGATGGTGTTTTTGTCACCAGTGGTGGCTGATGGGCATTAAAATAAATGAAAAACAAAATGAAAAATTGTAATTAATAGAAGGGATAGCAAGAAAGAGGCTGGGGGAGAGGGAAGCACAGATACAATGAAGAAAACTGCAGGTATGAAATATCTTTACTCTGACTAAGTTACATGTAATATAATTTAATGAACAAGGAACACTCATCTTAAATTAATAATGATGTTGCATTATATAATCCGGGGGGAACTGAATCCACAGACATCACCACATGGAGTCCAAATAGGGTTGTATGGGTGTTGCAATTTCTGCAAGTTCACTGAAGACTGCAGTCAAACACATAGCAATGGTGCATGTGACTCAAGTGTACATGATGAAAAATCTGAGTTCAGATATCATTTTTGACTTATAACATTGCAAGTGCTACAGTTGAAAGAACAACAACGTCAACCTCAAAGTATCAGTGATGGCACAACAAACAGGAAAGGGGGAAGTGAACCCACAGTCATTAGCAAATGCAAAATGAAAGGCAATGCATTAATGTGTTGTGCTACTTGTACACTCCAAATGAAGCCTTTAGTCAAACATACAGTAATGGTGTGTGTTAGACAGGCAAAGAAATAAAGAAAAAAACACACAGTTCATTTGACAATGCTGGGGGTATATTACTCAGAATGTTAACAAACACCTACTTGAAATTGCTACCAGCAGCAAAATTCACAAGCAAGGGTGGGAAATCAAACACACACCTATCAGTACATGCTACTCATAAGTCAATGCCTCAATGTGCTGAGCCAGTTGCACAATCTGTCTGAAGGTTGCCGTTAAACAAGCAGTAATGTCATTAGACTAGGCATATTGAGAAAGGAGAAATGTATTATTGACATGGAAAAATGCAGCTCAAACATTTTCCATGAAATGCTGCATCTGTCACACAACAATCATGAAGGCCAAACAACAACAATTATATCAAAATAGTCTAGGCGGAGAGGTGAATCAAACCCACGAGCATTATAAAACACACTTTGAAAGCAATGGCCTTACATGCTGAACTACATGTATAATTCCAGAGAAGTATGCTATGCACCCACAGATATAAACAGCATTAATTATCCATACTGCTATCTCTTAATATTGAAATAACAACTGAAGTGCCAGTGCTGTTCAAAAGTAAAGTTACCACCTGTCCCTCTTTATGCAGGATGATCCCTGTATGGGAAGTTGTATGTGAAAGAAAGAAAGTAAGTAAAACAGGAAGTGTTCTGAGATATTAGGGCAAGAAATATTTCCTAAGATTCCTGTTAAAGTTGCTTAAAACTATTACCTTTATAAGCAGAACATCTTCACTTTATAGAAAAGATTAGATACAACTCACATGCTACAACACTGAGCTTTTACTTAGGCAAAAAAGTGAAGTCCATTTCTTTGCACTGTTTCTGGGTATGGCTGGTCCTGCAAAATCTTAAATTTCCGTAAATAAAGTCCCAGTCTGACCACCTGATAAGGTGGCAAACCTGTGGAAAGCACAGACTTGTCTAATCTACAACTATAATAACTGACCAGATTGTAAACCTAAACACTTCTATTGTATGTAACAGGTATACTCAACCCCAGTGATATCTGCAGCACTCTATTCTCCTCCTGTGTAGCTACACATTCCTTGCAATAGCTTCATGGGCTGTGGAAAAAATGGGGCTGTAATATGTTCTTCACACAAACTGGCAGTTTGCATGTGGAGGCTAGCCATGGGTTACTTACTATACAATAGTGGTGGGGTACCCTCTAACCTCAATCTTCTGTCAGCCCAGGGGGTTGGGATTATGTCTTCTGAGGTCATTGTAATGATGACAACACTGTTCCTCATGCAGAGGATCCATATGGCATGTGCTAATGCTGGCCTAAGCTCTTCCAGGCCTGACTGAGGTCATAATCCTCTTGCAGGAGCCTCTGGCAATTGTTTTGGTGTAATAGGTGGAGGAATATATTGGATTCCTTCACACACTACCTTTATGTTCAAAAAGAGCATTGGCTTCTCCCTCAGATGCCTTTATTTAGCATGTGAAAAATTCCAGAAAGAAATGGCTGGTCATTTTCAGGCGTGCCATTTGTCAAGAAATGGTAGTCAGCTCATTGGAACTACTGGTAGTGGAAAAGACCAATCTATGAAATGTATGAAAATGTTTTGACATAGGAGTTTGAGGTGTGAATCATGGCAGCCCAGTTTCTGTGTATATGTGAATAGAAAACTGTGCATTACAGTGATGCAACTTCCATTATGTGGTATGTGGAATTACAAATATCCCCCAGATCTACAAGGTGAACCATAAACAGTGCTTTCTGTGGTTGATCAGGCGTGGCCACAATGCCTTGTAAACCTTAGCAAGAAGTTTGGCCAGTCAGCACAACATGAAAACTTAGTGATTGAAAAGCAGTTCTGTGCTGAGCCCTCATCTGCATAATTATCATGCCCAGAAAACAGAATTTGTGTGATTTAAGTAAGAGGGAAGGTATTGAGTCCCACTGAGCTATGGAAGAAAATGTGGACCAGCAATTTCAGTTCCTGCAATAGGTTCAAATCTCAACACTTCTAACAGAACATCTATTTTACCTTCTCCAATGTAAAGCCAAATTTTTTCAGCTTAACTTATTAAACTGCAGTATTCTGATAGCTGCTTTATTGAATAAAGCTGTGACAATACTTTTATGTGTTATAGAACAAATGTAAACTAAGAGTAGAGTATACCATGGCTGGAGTGCTGCAAAAACTTTAATTCACCATAAAACAATAAAACACAGTAAGCGCTTTCACAGTCTGTTATACAACTGCTTCTTTAGACCTAAAACCACACACAGCCTAAGCTCATTTATAGTAATAAAAGCCCAATCAGCTGGCAGCATTAATTAATGCATCTCATTCACTCAGACAGGTTGCAACAAACAGAGAAACCTTTAGTGTGTAAGGTGTCGTGCTTTCAAAGAGACCATGTCATTAAGCCTGGGGGACTTATCACTATTCAAATGTATAATTCACTCTTGCTCTTTCACCTCAGTAAAGTTCTTAAAGTCTCCCCCTCTTAAATTTGTGACCAAGACTTCTAATACTAAAAATTTAAAGCTGTGATTCTGTCCCTTGTCCAGTACATGCTGGGCTAGGGCATTCGTATTTTTCATATTTTTTATGTCATTAACATGCTTTAGCACTCTATCTTTCAAGCATCTGTTAGTTTTCCCTACGTAATAGGCATGGCATATCACACAGTATGCAAAATAGATAGTCCGCATAAAGGGAAGTCTCAGTTACAAATTTCAGCATAGGGTGTACAAACTTGTTACCTATATGTATAAACCTGCAGGCCTTACATTTCCTACAGGTAGATGTCCCTTCATGATCTGACAGGGGGATATACATCCCTCATGTTCTTATAGCATAACTGTCTCTTCATGAATGGTCTATTCCTGAACGTAAAACTGGGTTTCTCACTCAATACCTTTCCTAGTTGCTCATCTGACTTCAGAATAGGCCAGTTTTTCTTAATAACATCACAGACCACATTAATATTACTTGAGTATGTTAGAGTGACTCTTGTTTCTTTCCTAAATCTCTCTTTTTTAGTGCGTCTATATATACATGGGCTCAAAAAATAAGTTTGTACACCCTATGCTGAAATTTGTTATTGAGACTTTCCTTTATGCAGACTGTCTAACTAAGGACCCTTTGCATTTGACATACCTCCATCTCAGTTCCCCAGGAGGGGCCTTTATTTCAAAGTGAGTGCAGCCCATGATTTCCAGAACCTCAGAGAACCAGGTTACATTGTAAAAGAACTGCATGGTGTTCCCTCTTTCCCCATGATACAACATATGATCCCCAACATGCTGCAGCTTGGCATCAAGAAACAGATGGCGTATTCTCAAGTCAGATACTTGAGACATGCCCCCCACACACACACACACTGAACCCTTCAGTAGGTCACTGAAAGATCCCTGCAGCTGGTATATGTAAAGCCACACATACCATGGTATGCTCTAGGATAGGGAGTTCTCAACTCCCATAAGGGTACAGATGATGCCAGAGCATGTTCACTATGTCCTGCATGGTCTCCCTATCCACTCAGTAGCAGTCTATAGTGTTGATGTCATAGAGGGCACTATAAGTTAAGCACAGTCAGATGACACTGTGTCTCCAGGGACATTTACATGCACCCCTGTGGTTCATAACTGCAATTAGAGCATGTTGGAAATGCACATTTACTAATGTGGTGGCAATCCCATACATTTTTTTGCAAATACCTCAGCATGAACACCGAGAATCCATTTCTGGTATGTGCAGCTCCACAGCATACCATTCTTATGTTTTTGAATTGATCTGTCATCTTAATTTGCCATATTTGCATACACCAAGCCACCCAATTTAATAATAATATTCATTGCCTTGTCATTATATGGCCATTGCCATACACCGCACCGAGCATTGCTGCTCTACAGTTACCACTAGTGGTATGTGTCTCTCTAAATTGCACAGACCCTGAATGTGGCTGCTCATCACACAATTCTCTTCCCACAATGAGGCTGTTTTTGTATCCTAGCCTATGTCTCTGCATACACACTAATATTACCAATGATTTGATCATTTCATGCAGCCTTAAAGATCATGCGCAAACTGACAAAATCAAAGTAGCCTATCAGTTATGAAAACGCATTTCCTCAGTAGTTGCTTATCTTAGCTGTCTGTCATTTAAGTTTGTATTCTCACTTTTCTTTTTAAGGAAGATCACTTCTAAAATATGCCCTCTATACCCATAGCATGCTCTGCCCTTATTGATTACTTTGCAGGAAGTTCTGCTTCCTTGCCGATGTGTTGACATCATGTTGGGGTCAGCAGAGTCCATTACCTAATCAGAGAGAGGGAGAGAGGATTTTTGAGACTGGAGCAGTTTTACTTGTATTTTTTTGCCTAATTTTCAATTTTAAGGTTAGTTACATGTTGTTAGTTAATCTGTTCTTCAAACCCCCATGCATTCTGCATTTCTTTTATGTAAAAACAAATGCGAAGGCTGCTTCTGCTTCACTGTCACACAAGCACATCATGTGCAGCCCAAAATCCATAATTCTTAACTGCCTCTGATTTTGACTAATGTCACTAAATATTACAATTCACAATTCATCTGTCCATAATTTTTGTAGAACATCCCTGAATTTGCCTCATATTTTTACACTGTCCATCCCCCATAAAGCTTTTGGTTTTCTAATAAATCACTGAGGACTACAGTTGGTCAATAATACTATTACATGGTGAGACTGGCAATTAATGAACTATATTTTGTTTTTATCAGTACTACTTAGTTTGTAATTCATTATTTTTGTCTGGAAAGTACATATTGATGAAAAACTTGTTCCATGAATAAACGGACATACTACACTCAGCAAATGTGTAGCATTAATGTGATATTCACTTACCTACAAAACTACAGGAGGAGGAGACAACCTACTAATGTAGGAAGTACAGGAAAGCTCCAGCTTTGCATCATCAAAGTGCCAAGCATGCTGGTGTGAATAGAGGAAGTACTGGTGTGAATAGAGGAAGTACTGCTCTCATACGTCAGTGGAAAGCCAAGGTTCGCAAGCAGGAATTAATAGTAAAATAAAACAACAAAATATTCAGTAAATTAGATTTGCAGAGTGAAAAACCATCCTATCACCCCAGAAGCAAGTGAAAGACTGCAGGTAAGTGCAAAAAATAGTTGCACTTGATCTTTCAGCCTGAAACGTTTTAAACACAAAATAATTTCCAGAGGCATTTACAGCTCTCCATTTTGGGAAAAATCATAGTTTAAATTGAACTTTAACATTTAAGAGTTATTGAAAACTGTTAATAGCTGTCCACACTTATCATTTATAAAAGCAGAGCAGTTAAATGTGCACAGAGTGGGACTGGCAGGTTACTGTAGTCAATTTCTGAAATATTAAAGATGTGGTGAGATTGTCCAATTACTGACCTACATTTTTTATCAGTACTGTTGTCAAAATGCATTTTCTTTTTAAAAGTTCACTGTGCTCTTATTATCTTCTTTGCTGTTCTTAGATGAGACACACATAGAACAAATTTTATGGAGAAGTGATTCCCCCCCAGAATCACAAGATACTCACAGGTGTCAAGTATTACAAGGGCTTTGTTCTAAATCTGTGTCAAATGATAGCTAACTGCTAAGACAGAACTTCTTTGCCTCATAAAAGGTTTCAACTTTGTTTATGTCAGTATCGGATTTATCTTTACATTATTTTTTATCACTTTTTTCACTCGTGCCTACACAAAGGCCTATTTATGATTAACAGCAGCAGGGCTGCTGGTAATATATTCACACAACACACACACACACACACACACACACATATATATATGTGTGTGTGTGTGTGTGTGTATAGATAAATAGGGTATATATTATAACAATGAACAATCAGATGATCAAACGTTGTTATATCGATCCCTAAATGTCAAAAATCCAGAACAGCGATTTTTTTCCCAGGGAAAAAAAATCACTGTACCAAAAAAAAAACCACTAAACACTAAATAAAGTGGGGGGGGCTTCCCCCCAAGCCCCCCACCCCCCTACTTAAATATACCATCTCCGAGATCGCACTACAGTGGAGGAAATGGCACAACCCGGACAGCCAGCCCAGCGATTTCTTTCCCTGGAAAAAAATTTGCTGTCCCGACCACTAGCTATTTTGCCAGTTCGACATGCAGTGTTCACTCTAACAGCGTTCAATCATCTGCTCGTTCACTGTTCTAAAGTAGACCCGATATATAACATGGAATTACCAAATTACCATTTCCCTGATTCTTCTCTTGTAGATGCATAGTTTTTTCCTGTGCAGGTATGTCATTTAAGTATACCATTAACTGCTCTACAATTTTACTAGCCTAGCTACTGAAACCATGTTATTCGACCTTGTGTTGAATTTTCCTTTGTTAGAATCTATTATCATGTGTGCCAAATCAGAAAGAATGTTTCATAAAACCTGTAAGGCATAAATTCTTATAATTACATTGTTAAGGCAAGTGAAGTGTAATTCATTGTGAATCTAACCAAAATTGTTGTTTGGAAATTTTAATATCTGAAGCTTGTCAAATAAGAGGAGTAGATGACAAAATGGTTTACCTCAGAGATAGAAAGTACAGGGTTTGATTTTGACCTCTCATTATTAGCTGTACTTCTAACAGTCTGCAAACTAATAGTCTAATGTTTGCCGGTTTACCTAAGGAGAAAGTTTTCTGTATGGTACTGCTCCTCCCAAACATTATACAACCAGCTACAGGAAATTATGTCCTCAGAATTGATATATAATATTAAGGTATTACGGAAATATGAGAGGAGACATGCCCAGGAGTGATCAGTAGACTTTGATATGCCTACCCCCAGAATCACAAACACACACACACACGTTTCTTTTTTCAGTCTATATCTTTATGCATGTATTTTTAGTGGAGTATTGCCCAGTATTTTGGCTTCCATGTGACATGACTGGAATATATTAACAGGTAGACCAGCACTCAGTACTACAAGATATTAATTTAAAGTTAAAATAGCACTCAAGAGCTAGAAAAAGGTATTGTTCTTACTAAACTATGATTGTGAAGATTAAGAAATTATAAAGTAGGTTTTAGATCTTTAAGACATCTTGCTATATAGCCTAAAGTAATTTATAGGACCTACCTGATTCCATGGTCTTAAATAAATATAATCCCACCTATTACAACTACTGTTGGCATGTCTGCAGAAATAATTGACCTGATTTTCTTGTTAGTAGAGCCTGCCAAAATATTGGGGAAAATAAATGGAATCATTGGTTCTCTGCTTGACAAAACAGATTCTATGTAAGACAGGAGCTAGCAATGCTGTGAGGCTTCAGAATTTTCAGAATCACAATCTGCTCTGTGTTAAGCATCTCTGAGAAATAGAATGACTGATTATATCTGAACTGTACTGGAACAGGGGTCACAATTATTTTGTACTTTGAAAGTTTAAGCAAACTTTTTTTTTTAATTTGAAGAATCAAATGTTGGTATTGCTAATTAAGTGGATTAATTTCACTAGCTGTTTCTGCAGTAAGGGAGGGGTTGGGAATTCATTCTTGCTGGCTCAGACAAGTATAAATTAACAGTTTGTGCTTCAAGATTAACTACAACTAACTCTACATTAGAGGCTGGGAGGGATAAAGTCATGACTATAGCCCAGGCAATACAAGTCTAATTAGTAGCTTGGGCACTTAGCACATGTAGGGTGGATGGGCATGGTCATACTGGGAGAGGGATGGTGGCCCCGGCCAGTTCACACCACTGCTGTACTAACACAGCTTCCACAAGAAGGTGGGGGCATGTCCGGAAATGGGGAGCCAGTGCAGGGAGGACATGGCCATGACTGCAAAGCCTTTGATGCTAACCCTGGTCAGCATATGGGAAGAAGCACTCTTGTGTAGCCAAAAGTTAGTTCTCTGAAATTCCATGGATTCAATAAAAATTGTCATAGCCACTGAAGCTTGCACCATTATTTTAATGGCATTTTAATGTTTTCTGCTTCATATTCTGTATTTGACCAGAAAAACAATACACTGCTTAAAAATGGACTACATAATGGAAACTCTTTCATGAGTAAACAGATGGTAAATTTGCAAATAAGTGAGGCAGTTCATATGTGGAATGATGTTGTCAGTACCTTTTTTCCAAACCCTATAAACTGTAGTCTTCTACAACTATGTGTACTCCTCTGTTTAGCTCAACATTCCAGTGAGAACCAGTGTGACTTGTTTGATCATGCAACAGACCAACCCCAG